>NC_137969.1:249166971-249299471 GCF_963924665.1 Micromys minutus
AGAAACCAATGGAACCAAGTGACTTAAGTCTAGAAATGTCACAGTGTTTGACAAGGGCTTAGAAACTGCTCTTTCATCAAATACCACCGCAACCTGAAACACAAAATAGCCCTCCATCCAGCATCGAAGGATGCTTTTCCTCCCAAACCAGTGTTTATGGTCCAAGGGAAAGGGTAGAGACAGACATTCATTGGTACCCTGGGCGTGGTGCCTGGCTCTTCAAAATCAGACCCTTTTATTAATCCCATCTGATGACATGGCATTGAAATCTGGGTTCTTCAGCCATCGCAGTGTCCCCACCATGGTACTGTGACATCTCTTTATATGTAGTCATAAAACAGCCATAGACACTGGACAGCACTGGAGAGACCTCTTTGGGGTCTTACAGGTGGGCGAGCATCTCACCTAGGAGAAATGAGCACACAGGCCCTGCACAGCCGTGTCCTCTCAGGCACAGCTGCTTATGTTAGACTTCAGCAACTTCAACTGGAGCTATGGAGGCAATAAACCAGAGCAAACGGACCCAGAAGCTGCAAGGCAGGCAGCAAAGGCTTTCAGCCTAGCAGTGGTCAGTGAGACACAAGTGAGTCAGAGGCATGCCACATGGTCATCCGCCACCATCCAAAACTGCTAATTGGCTAGCTCAGTCAACTCTCAATTAGCTAAAATAAATAAAGTTAAAAGTTCCAGCCTTCTTTGTTGTTGTTGTTGTTGTTGTTGTTGTTGTATCTTGAGAGGTCACTATCCCCATGGTGGCTGGGAGCTCATGACATGGCCCAAATATAAATTACTTTCGCTGCAAAAAGTTCCAGAGAGCAGCACAGGGGCTTCCTGTTCTGGATATTTTAAAATGCTCACCTGGTCACTTACATAATCCCACCACCCTTTGCTTCTTTGTCTGCAAAAAAAGCTGCTATTCAGATTGTGCCATCTGAGTGCCAGTGTCCAGCATCCTGTCCCCTCCTAAGATGACCTTTGACGACAGTTGCTGGAAGACCCCATGGCTGTCTGTCTGTCTGTCTTCCCTGGCACTTCCTCAGCTCCCAGAGGCAGCTGCATGCTCCGCCCCCACTGTTTCCCCTCCCTGACTGCAGAATTTGAGGCCGGGAGCTTGGGGGAGGAGGAGGAAGGCGAGAATGGAAGGGCACAGCGGGGTGAACAGGAGCCTGCCAGGGAGGCAGACATCTGTGCCCAGACAGATAGAGTTTCACTGATAGGATCTCTCTGACTATCCTTGTGAGAGATAAACAATTCGCCAAAGCAGCTTGCCGAGAGGAAGTGCCCTGCTGAGAAAGTGGCACTCAGAGGCCAGCAGCCCACCCCTGCGGTCACAGACCTAAGGCTAGGAAGGCAAGTCGCAGGAGGGAAGGGGGGGAGAGGACGCCCAGGCTTCCCACAGGTGACAAGAGTGATAGGGCCCACACCTCCTCGAACGGCATCAGAGAGGAGTGTGAGCTGGCTCTAGAGGGGGACCAGCTTCTGTGAGAAGTGAGACAAAAAATAAAGTAAAATGGAAGAAAGAAAGGAAAAGAAAAGAAAAGAAAAAGAACCAAAGGCAAGTGAATCTAGACAAGTGCTTCTGGAGGGGTCTCTTTATACATCACGGGGCTCAGCCTTTGCAACCTTACAGCTCCTCCAGAATGCAGCTTCACCCTCATCAAAACAGCACATCTGTTAGAAAGACACAGGCCAGAATCAATGGATTGTTCTTCCAGGAATTAGGTTTCTGGAGGAGGGAACTGGTGGACGGGTGGATGAAAACACAATCCTGACCAATGGGTTCTCAACACCCCCCCCCCCACCAGGAGACTGATTCCAGGAAGTCCTCGGGTCCCTCATACAAAATGACACATTTGCATATAACCTACTTAGATCCTGCTTTGCCCTGCAATCAGCCCTGGTCTTACCTATAATGGGAGAAGGTATATACGTGATATTCTAAAAACAGATGGTAGTTTAGGGTACAATGTCAATGAGCTGGGAAGGGTCTGGTTCAGTTCATGCCCTCCTGGGCAGCAAACCTGCAGAAGTGGCTGCCCAGGAAAGTAGAAAGCGAGGTCAGGGGTCAGGAAGGGAGGAAGAGAATGCAGAGCTGTAGGTGTGAAATGTCCTCTCATTAAGACTTTTGTCTCCTGGGAACAATTTCTCAGCAGGGTAACGGCCTGCAATTAGAGTTTGCATTCTTGGTTAGACTGCAAAACAAAATACCCAAGGTGCCTTGTTCCAGCAGAATTTCAGAAAACCAAGAGCTTGTATTTATTTATTTTTTTCTTAGTATATCTCACATCATGTTTGGGACAGGGTGGCAGTACTTAAAAAGGGATCGCTTGTCTGGAGAACAAGGTAACTTGTGTTTTGTATAGGAAGCAGTGAGGAATAGCTGGCCTTTGGGCTTGTTATTAGTATGTGCGTATTGGAGCAGTGCATTTGAGAGTGACTCGATTAGATTTGGGGCAGACATGTGGTTCACAGGACGGGCCCACTCTGCTTGCTGTCTCCCATCTACCCCAAGGACAGCAAAGTCCCAAGACAGCCAGTGATTCCTATCCCTGGTGACTTGGGGCTGGTGGAAGGACTCAGCTCTCAGCTCTGCATGCATCAGAATTGAACAAGCCAACAGATAGCCAAGGATCAACAAGTGATGAGAGACTCAGCCACTCCTTTTGCACATCCTCATTTGGGCTCACACCTAGAGGCACAAAAGGCTCTCCTGACTCCGTAGAAACTCAGTGTCAATTCCTAAAACCATTTTGCAGGGAGCTGGAGAGATAGACTGGCGGTTAGGAGCACTGACTGCTACTCTAGAGGACCAGGGTTCATTCACTTCCCGTCACCCACACGTTGGCTCCCAACTGTCTGTAATTCCAAGTTCCAGGGGATCCAATGTCCTCTTCTGGCTTCCTTGGGGATCAAGCATACATCCATGTGGTGCACACACATGCATGCCAGCAAGACACACACAGGTAAAATAGTAATAAAAATATAAACCAGTTTTGATAGGGACCAGGAATCAGCATGTCCTGACTTATGCGTCTGTTATTCACTTGTGCTAGGGATTTACACGTCTTTCTTTGATCACACATTCACCATTTTCTCCACTGATGCATCCAAGGATGCCAGATACATCCCGTGGCATCCAGCTTGTTTTTTTTATCTCTATGAAGCACTTTCCCTTTGGTTGGAGTCCCCCTGTTCTTTATAATCAGGACAATTCTACTGAGCACTTTCTTTCTCTCTCTCTCTCTGTGGGTTCCTTTGTCAACGTTTCTGCTCAAGATGAGTGTTCCCTAGAGGATCCCCTAACACAAGAAGTGTCTAAAAGTGTGTGATTTTCACCCACCCCCCAAGAATTAACACAAAATTTCCTGTTTTTAACAGTGTTCTGGTGGTAATCGAGTCCCCTTGTGATGCGAACTTTTCAGGCATTGTCTGATCTCATAAAGAGCTTCAATTTTCAAGACACCCCTCTTCCTAATTACAGGATGATCTCTCCCAAGAGCGGCCACAATGCTCTAACACCAAGAACATGCTGTTGTTAAGAATGGCCTTCTTCATGATGGCATTTTTTCTGCTCCTTCCCTGAGGAAGTTTTGATTCTGGACAGTCACATTGTTTGACATTCGCTGGGGAGGGGATGAAGCACTCATTATTTGAAAGTTTAGAAATCACAAGAACTGCTGTATCTTACCGGACTGGATTGACTATTTAGCTCCTTTGATGAATGATTCATGAATCGGAGGAGATGTGAGTTGGGTGAGCGCTAACCTGCTACCACAGGAGGGAAGGGGATGAATGTTAACAGGCCTCCATGGTACTGTGCTTAACACTTTGGGCCTAACAAACAAACCTATGTGTTGCTGAACCTGTTTCACTACTGCAACCCGAGATCAATATCTTATGATTAATGAGCCATATGTTCCCCGTGGTCTTCAGCAGTCCCCAGTTCACACACATGTTTCAAGCGATGAAGGGCAAAAATGCCTTCTTTGGGAAGAGTTGGGTTTATTCTACAGAGAATTCACCTTCTACTCACGCTCCAGACAGTTGGGGTTTTTAATCTTTTCCTCTCTGGGTTTTCTATAAGGTCTAAGTGTTCACTGTCCTGAATACATATTTGGACCTCAAGCAACAATTTACTCTGTTAAACAAGAAGAAGCTTTTTGTAAGTCCTGTACAGAGGGGTCATAGCCATTGTAAACTACCTGTGTTTTCCTTTGCCTGGTGCTCCACCTTTGTCATCGACTAGGTCTTTGACTAACCCTAACCACACTTTTCTGAGATCTTTCATTTAACCTAAAATGTGGAGACAAGAACTAAGCCTTCAGTATTGTTTGAAATGGAGCTGGGTAAGGTAAGACAACTCCAGGGTTTCTGGTTTATGGCAGAATCCACCTCATATATTCCTTTAGTACATGTAAGCTGTTAACTGTTATTAACATGACTAAATATTAAATGTTTTTAAAGATGTTTTATTAGTCAATAAAGAAAACATTAAACCACACTGTTGGCGTGAAGTGCTGAGTATTAAAAGCGTTTGTAAAGGACGAGGTTTTAAAACAACTCTAAGTAACCACCGTGGATAGGATCCAGCCTGTAAAGCAGTGGCTCTAGTTTTACCCTTGTGTTGAAGTGATAGAAAAGTTTTCCTCCCTTGAAAGTGTATCCAACGAGGACTCGACTCTGCAATCAGCAAATCACGGGGCATTAACGACAAAGTGTAAAGACATTTATTCTGCCGGCTTCCTCCTAAGACTCTCAACTTCTGATTGTTTGGAGTCAAGGGTACCTCCATCCAGGAAAATTTTACTCTCACAATCACTCAGCAGAATGCCGTGAGCAATCAGACACTGGGCCGATGTAAAGCGATCCAAAGTGGGGAGACATGGGAGAGGCTAGACGAAAAAGGGAAGGGCCATAGATGATGTAATTATATTTTAATTAGAAATAAAACAAAGTAAACAGACAAAACAAAATCAAAACAAAAGCAAACAAACACCAAAAAGGATGATGGGAGATTCTACCTGTCTGAAAATGTGCTCTGGGTTGTGGCTCCAAACACCCTGTCCTGCCTTGTCTTCTGCCCAAGGACACCCCAGGTGGTCCTGAGTGGTAGACTGGCTTTGGAATACTTTGCTTATGACACCTGGAGATGGGCCAGGTTCCCTTTAAGGCCACACCAAAAGATGACTTTTGAAACATTTACTGTGATACTTTACTTTGTTTCTGTCTTTCCCAGTGCATCTTTGTGCACTAGCTGCATGCTAGGTGCCTGCAGAGACCAGAAGAGGGTATCAGAGCCTCTCTTTTGGTCACAGGTGCTGGGAACTAAACCCAGATCCATCAGAAAAGGAGACCCTGTTCTGAACTGCTCTGCATCTCTCTGGATTCCAGCCCTGCTGGAATATTTTTTTTTAAGTCCATAAACTGAAGTCTGAGAGCACTGAACTCAGATCTCACTATCAGTCCTTAAAAAGAATTACTGACCATCAAAGCCTGGCCCTTCCTGTCCTCAGTACTAAAAGGAAGAATATATTCTGGTCGCTTAAGCCAGTGGGCAAAAGTGGAAAGTGGGATTTCTAACCAATTTTCAGTTTTCCCTGTCATCAACAATCCATGTCTAGAATGTTAAAGACAGTTTCACCAGCAGGCTTCATTTTGGGGGAGAAGGTGGGATCTCCCTGGATACACAACCTTCTCTTACCTGGTTGTACATATTTCCTTTTCAGGAGCTGAGAGACTGAGGACAGTGAAAAAGTCAGAGTAATCCTCCATCCTCCCTCTCTAACACCCTGGTTCTCCATCCTCCCTCTCTGACACCCTAGTCCTCCATCCTCCCTCTCTGACACCCTGGCCCTCCATCCTCCCTCTCTGATACCCTGGTCCTCCACCCTCCCTCTCTGACACCCTAGTCCTCCATCCTCCCTCTCTGACACCCTGGCCCTCCATCCTCCCTCTCTGATACCCTGGTCCTCCACCCTCCCTCTCTGACACCCTAGTCCTCCATCCTCCCTCTCTGACACCCTGGTCCTCCACCCTCTCTCTCTGACACCCTGGTCCTCCACCCTCCCTCTCTGACACCCTGGTCCTCCATCCTCCCTCTCTGATACCCTGGTCCTCCACCCTCCCTCTCTGACACCCTAGTCCTCCATCCTCCCTCTCTGACACCCTGGTCCTCCACCCTCCCTCTCTGACACCCTAGTCCTCCATCCTCCCTCTCTGACACCCTGGTCCTCCATCTTCCCTCTCTGACACCCTGGTCTTCCATCCTTCCTCTCTGACACCCTGGTCTTCCATCCTCCCTCTCTGACACCCTGCTCCTCCACCCTCCCTCTCTGACACCCTGCTCCTCCACCCTCCCTCTCTGACACCCTGGTCCTCCATCCTCACTCTCTGAAACCCTGGTTCTCCATCCTCCCTCTCTGACACCACCTTTGATCATAAGGGAATTAACAGGAAAGCAGAAATGGCTCAGGCAGTAAAGTGCTGGTCATGTGAGTGACAGCCTGGGTTCAATCCCTAGCACTGAGGTTAAAAGCTGCTTTCGGAGCTGTATCCCTGTAGTCTCAGAGCTTAAGAAGTTCAGAGAGATGGAAGGCCCCATGGGTCTGTCCGCAGTCAGTGCAGCCAGACTGGAGAGCTCCAGGTTAGGTTTGTGGGAAGGATTGAAGAAGTCGGGTAAATTGAACCCCACCTCCCTGCACATATGAACATGTACCTGCATGCAAGCACACATGTGAAAGAAAGAAAAGGAGGAAGGGACAAGAAGAAAAAAGGAGTGAAAGAGACAGAGACCCAGAAAGAGATAAGACTAAAGCAGAGAGCAGGCTTCCAACAGCCAGGCAGGGCTAGGTCCTTCTGTCTCCAGAGTCGCTGTGGCTTTTTCTCTTGGCATCAGTACACGTTGGTTCTTCCCCTGATGTAAAAATGAAAGTTAAAACAGGGACAGCAGTGCATTTGGACTCGGAGCGTCACCATCTCCACTTGACCTTCCTTTGCAATCCACTTGGAAGATGGGGGTGGGGGTTCATAGAGGAGAGGAAAGTTCTGCCTAGGCATTACCACAGCCCTCCCTTCCCCTGCATGGCTTAGCCTCACAGTTCTGACTGGACAATGCTCTTTCAACCTCTGCTGGGCTGGAGCCCCACCTCTTCTGAACCTGCCTTTAGAAGACCCTCAGTTCTGTGGTCCCAGCATGCTGTGCCTCAGTCAGACAGCCATCTTCCACCCAGCCTTCCACAGGGCCCTGAACAGAAACAGCCAGCATTTGTCTTGGTAAGCTGCCCCACCCCCACAGGGGATTAGGAAGAGCAATCATCCCACCTCTCATCAATTCCGTGCCTGTATCTTTTGCATTTTCCCGCAGAACCATTTGCAGGTACAACACGGTGATCTTTAGAGATGATCTGGTGATTATGACAAGCCAGCCTCCCCCGACACAGGCATTAAGAGATGAAAATTGCCTCCAGTCCACTTTTGTGCACCCAATCTGTACCTCTGGACTCCTGTCCCGAGGTGAAAATGCAAACGGAACAGATATTTAGAAGCGTTTTGACAGTTCATAAAATTAAGCAGGGATTAGGGATTCGCTTTTTTAAATAGTGCCAGAGGGTCCACAACAGTGGTAATCATATCACTCTGCAACAGGTCCAGTCAAAGTTGAGAAAACTAGGGAGGAATACAACGGTGTGGGGGGCAGTCAGGCTATTAAAGCTGGCTTGGACCGGATGCTGAACATCCATTTCTCAAGCTTCACGTTAACCACTGGCGGACATGATACCCCCAGTTCCCAACACCAGCTCCATCCTTTCCTTTCACGAATTTAGTTCTGATGGTTCATGATTCAACCTGCATCCGTTCAGAGCTCTGGCCAGATAGATATGTACGCTGCATAAATAATTTTAACTGGGATGGAGGAGCCTAGGTTGAACCAACCGTGCGACTTTGAACTTTCGGAGTGATGTCACGTGTGTGAATGGGTCTATAGGATCCTCAGAAAACCTTGTTCTGAGGTGTGTTGAGGGCAGGGATCTGAGCTTTTCACCACACACTGGTGTCTTTCCTAACTTACCGAACTTCTAGGCAGAGGTTCTCATCCTGGTGTGTGTGTAGGGGGGAGGGTACTCTCTCCTGATGCTCCTGAAGGATCTTAGACCAAGGTCATTTTTAAAGAGCTCTTCAGGAAGATTGCAGCCTCCTTCACAGACAGGAAGAAGAGTGGTTAGCTCTCAGTGTACTAGACAGTAAATTCCAGGCAAGTATGCAGTAACAATTCCAGGACTCGGTGGCTTACTATAATAGCCGTTAGTGTCTGAATCAACCCACCAGTCCATGGAACTAGGGCTGATATTTGGTTAGGGACCTTGGCTGGCAGAGCCTCTAAACACTTGCAGACACTTTGTTCATTAGACCTAGTCATTGTCATAGGGTGACAGCCCGGGGATTGCATGGGGGGATCAGGTGGCTCTAGAAACGGTCACTCTAGTCTTTAATACGGGGGCCGGTGATGCTTGTTGATGGACCCCACATCTGCCTTAATAATACAAAATGTATCTTTTTGATCAAAAAACATTAACATTAAAATATACAGGAGAACATGGGTCTGAAGTACACAGAAATACTATAAAATATATACATAAAAATTTAGAAGTAGAAGTATTCATGGGTTCATATGTGTGTAAGGATACATGTGTATGTTCAGACAAGTATACATGTACAGGTGCATGCATGTGTGTGTGTGTGTGTGTGTGTGTGTGTGTGTGTAGAACAAAGGACAACCAGGACCAAAGGACAACCTCTTATAGGTTATCACATATCAGGATCCACTCAATTCTATTTTGAGACAGGGTCTCTGATTGAACCCTGGGGATCTTCAACAACACTAATTTGTTTCATTAGTGAACCTCCACAGGGCTGGGGTCATCAGCAGGTACCACCACGCATGGCTTTTTCTATGGGTTCTGGGAATTGTCCTTGGGTCCTTACCTCATGCCCATGCAGTTAGGGCTTTATAACTGAGCTACGTCTCCAGCAGGGATCTGGGGTTCTGTTACCTACAGCTACAGCTGAGCCTACCATGCAACCCCAAAAAGGGTCATGGGCTTATTGTGCTACAGCTTCCATTGGATAGGTCCAGAGCAGGTGATACATGTGTCCAGTGCATTGATGTCTTTTAAAATCTATATTTAAACATAAACTTCATGGTCTCCCACTGTGGTCAGAGACATATCAGGGGAGAGAAGTGTGATGTAGCTGTTGGCTGTCCTGCCTGAAAGGAAACAGAGGAACAACAGAAACTTGCCAGAGCAGCTCTTGAACTTGCAACTCTTCTCAAACCAGCACCCCATTCCCATTACCCACAGTTTCTTCAGCTCCCACTTGTGATACTAGATGGCTTTGGGGCCATCTCAATGTCCACTCCTCAGACATAAATGATGTGACCTATTGAAGTGCACTCTGTAACAATTTGCTACAAATACTGAAAAGCTCATTCCAGGCTAGGAACTCTACTTCACACTCCAGGGGACCATAGGTGCACACCATACACCAGGCAGGGAGGTAGAAGACCACCCTATCTGTTCAGAAGGGTTCTTTATGCCTATGGCCATTGAGTGCTGGGCTGTGGGCTCTCCGTCCTCAAGAGAAATCTCACTCCTTTCCCACTGTAGTCCCTGGGATACCCTTGGAGAACATTGAGATTACAAGGAGCCTGGATTTTATTCCTCTGAACTATGGTTGGGTCCTGTGATTATTGTGGGGTGTTGGATCTTGAGACTGAATAGGGCTTTGGAACATTCTCCTCTCATGAAGGGGAGAGGGCTGAGTGAGCCTGCATGAACAAAGAAGTCACTTGGAACCAAGCAGGTAGGTGACTGCAGAACCATCCTAGGAATGATCGCCAACATTTCCTGTCACTGCGATGTCACTGTTCATCATGTGGCTTGGTTGGGCTATGATCACATGTCAGTGGAGGGAGTGTGTCCTGCATGGAGACTCTGGAATCCTGGCTTGGCTCAGCCTTTTGCCAATTCCTCTTCCACAGCATCCCCCAAGCAAGGAGGCACTGCTGCAGAACCATTGGCTGTCTGTGACCCCTGAGATGAGGACAGTTCCCAGCAGGCCTTGGCTGCTGTGACTTTCAGATCACTTGTTCCTCTAGCACCAGTTTCAAACAACTGACCCCAAGTCAGCTCTACAGAGTACACCATGTCCCTTCCTGCCATCGAGCCTTCTTTTCCCATCTACACTGACCCTGCTTTGATGTCTGAATCCTTTACCTTCGGGTTTGCCAGAGCAGGTTCCCTTTTCCCTCCTGTCTCATTTTCCAAAGAGTCCACAGAGGAGTTCTCATGAGCCCAACCCCCACCTCTCTGGTCTCTTTCCCATCACCTCACCTCGAATTCAAGCTGCTTTCTCTTCCGGTCCATTTCCCAGTCTCACTTTGATCTCCTACCACAGACCCTGCCCGAGCCACCAGTGTGTGCCTCAGTTTCCCATCTGTGAAGCTCTGGGGACACACCCTCCCTGCTGGGCCTGCCTGTGTGAAATTAGGTCACCTCGCCTCCTTCTCTGCATGTCTTTATCCTTTACTCTCATCCCTTCCCTCTGTGCTTGCTTCCATTCCGCCCTGTCCTCTTACCTTGTCTTCTTAGCCTGTTTTTATTTTTAAACCTTGTAACTATATCTATGTACAGAGAATTAGTTTAGTGGCGAGTTCTTTAACCTTTGCCTTTTCCAGCTTGGCAATGCAACCCAGAACGTTGCTTCCCTGGTGGCAGTGGATCTAGTCGTATCTGTCATTATAATTGGTCCTAGTAGCTTCCACCAGCTTAGCCAGAGCACCCTTGTCTTCCGAGTTAATCTGTGTGAAGGCAACAGTGGTGCATGTCTTCCTGTGGACCAGGCGCCCCAGCCTGGCCTTTCCCTTGATGATGCAGTAGGGCACCCCCATCTTTCGACACAGGGCAGGTAGGAAAACCACCAGCTCAATGGGGTCTACATCATGGGCAATCACCACCAGCTGAGCCTTCTTGTTCTCCACCAAGGTGGTGACTGTACTGACTCCTGCTCAGAGGACATGTGGTCTCTTAGTTGGGACATCTCCTTTGCCAGCAGCTTTCTTCTCAGCACGGGCCAGCAGCCTTTGCTTCTTCTCTTGCTTTGTCTCTGGCCTATACTTGTGGGCAAGCTTAAGCGGCTGAGTAGCTGTTTGCCTGTCCAGGGTCTGGCTGAACTGGTTAATGGCAGGAGGTATTTTGAGCCGCTGCAGCCTGATATAGCAGGGCCATTTGATGAAGCCTGTTAGATCTTTTATGGACTGGATGTCCTGCCCAATGCTGAAGTTCTTGGGCCTTTTCTTAAAGGAAGAATTGACCACCTTTTTGGCCTCCTACTTCTTGATGATAGCAGGGGCCTGGGCCACCATTTTCCCCTTGGCCTTCTTTCCTTTGGGCATCTTGCTGGGCTGGAGGAAAGAGTGTCTTGGAGCAGCCTGGCAGAGCAGATACAAAATAGCTTTTTCTGAGCATGATATGCTGTGGCAATGATGAACCCACACTGACTATGATTGCCTGCACAGGACCTATACAGGATCAGGTCAGCCAGCACCCCAGCATGGTCAGGGGTGTTCTAATGGAACCCCAGTTCTAGCTGAGGAGCTGTGGCTGCTGGTAGTGTTGAGAGAAGAGGAGTAAGTCGTCCTCATGGGGTGTGACATCCTGTGCAGCCAGCAGAGAATGTGTTACACCGTGGCTTCAACTGCTCCCCAGGTGGCCTGTCATGTCCACTGACACCCCAAAAAGGCCACGTCCTACAGTGCTAGCTAGAGATCGAAGGTCGAAAGCTGCACTTTGGAGAAGTAAAGCGGGCATATTAATGACCTGCTTCCTAAATTAAACTAGAGGTCACTGGGGCTGGGGACATAGCTCAGTCAAAAAGAAAAGAAAAGAAAAAAGTCCTTGCTATGCATACAGGCCTGAGGATAGAGGGGGCACGTAACACTCAGTTGGGATATGAGGCCGTCCTGGAACCTTACCTCACCTTCTTTTCTCACGCTGTCTTAGAGGAATATAATTCCCCTTCCTGATGGTATTAAGGACACTTTGAGACAACTTGGGAAAGTGAGATAAATTGCCTAGCATGTCACAGCTAGGTAGGTGTCCAAGGGCAGATCCTCTGACTGCCAAGTCACGCCCCCTCCAGCTCCCAGCGGCGCACTGGGACATGCGCAGTCCTGGACTGGCTCTCCACCTAAAGTAATGGGTTCCCTGGTCCTTTGAGCAGTCAAGCAGATTGCAGAGATGTCCAGGATAAGAATGCTCCGGAAGGCAGCCTTGCTTTGATGAGGAAGGCTGGCGGATTACACAGACAATCCCTTCAGCACCGTGGAAACCCCATAGATCTGGCATCCTAATCCCAGCTCCCTTCACTCCCTCGGAGTAGAATCTAATAGGAAGCATCCACCTTGAACACAGGCCTTTGTATCTGGGGAATTGATGGAAGTTCGGACGGGAAGGCCGTATATTAACTCCCGATGATTTGTTTTTAGAGGTAGACTTTCTCGAGACTCTAAATCCTTTGAAGTGCGAGGCGGCGAATGCGCAGAGATTTCAACTTCCAGGATTCTAGTCTTATAAATTCAAGTCAGTGACAGCAATTAAACCCACCAGTAGAAGACAGCCCCCAAGAAGAAAACCTGCGATATGTGTACACTGGATCTCATATTCAATCACTGTAATTATTACTTCTGGAAAATAATGTGTCTGAATGGGGTTGACTAGAAAATGAATCATAAAACAAGATACTGATATTAAATAGACCACATTAAATTATTTCTCGATGGGACGAGAGAGAGGGATAACTGGCTTTCCACTCGGCAGATGGGAACGGCTTTGATACCACGTAAATATATGTGGCAATCTCCAACAGGGTTGTGGGCCTGGTTTTGTTTTATGTTAATGAGATTATTTACTCAGTGGGACGCAGCTAGAATCTACCTTCGACTACTTCACAGAACCCACTTTCTGCTACGATTTCTGTGATAATTCAATCTATGCCAGGGCCATGGCTTTGTTTTATATATGTGTGTTTGTAAGGGACTTGGGAAGGACCTCATGGTGGAAGCCACAACTGCTGTGGATGGTAGGGAGAATGGAAGTTATCCCAACAACATGGAGGATCATGGGCTGATCAGAGTTGAATGGCAGTGACTCTAGACAGGGCCTGAATCCACTAATGGTCACACACAGCTCCTCACAGACAGATATCTGTCCCTTGGATTGGAGTTGGAGAGATGATGTCTCCAGGACTCTTCTAAGCACCTCTTGAGTCCTAGTAGGGGCTTTCTTCCTTTTACAAATCTGCCTTTCACCTGTGTATAAATGGTTTGAAGTACTTATGATATGAAGTGGGGATGGTATGTTAAGAGCAAAGCTTAAAGAATATTTGTGCAATTAAATGTGACATTCAGCATGTCTTCCCTTATTATGGTGGAGAGACATTCCATATTAAACGGAAATCAGCAAAGTCAACTATCTGTCTTCTACCACCCCCACCCACTTGAAAAAGAAATGAAGCCGGGTGGTACAATGGCCTCTCTTCCTTTCCCTCTGGCTTGCCATTGCCTGGCCACTAAGAAGGGACGCATGTTAACTTAGTGTTGCTTTCCGTTGCTGTGGTAAAATACCATAACCAGGGTAACTGGTGGAGAAAGTTTTTTGGTGCTTACAGTTCTAGAGAGAGAGAGTCCATCATTATGAGGGAGACATGGCAACTAGGGGCTGGTGCAGGAAGCCAGGAGATCATATCTTCCACAGTAAACATGGAAAATATAAATTGGAAGTAGGGTTAGACTGTGAACTCTGAAGTCCAGTGGTATGCATCCTCCAACAAGACTGCACCTCCCAAATCTTCCTAAATAGCATCACCAACTGGAGGCCAAGTATCTGAATACTCCAGTCTATAAGTGACATTTCTCACTTAAACCACCACTCTAGCTTATGTTGCTGGTGACCCTTTCCCAACGTCTTCACTGACTCAGGCTCTGCACAGGATTTTCTCCCTGCCCGGTCTCTTTCCACTCCTGCCCTATCATTTTTCATGGAAGGCTGCTACCCCTTTCCTCAGTAATACCCACAGTGTCACTGTCACATCAGATGGGCATCACTTTGCCACCACCCAGGCTTTTCTCTGGTGAGAATCAAGCCAGGTCCAAGGTTCCGTCACATCTGTGGGTGTCCTCATGACAGCGTCCTGTTATCATCCACATAATAAATGGATGCTGTGAAGGACATGCAAATGAAGGACATGTGTGTCAACTTTGTGGAATCCAAACTCCCCAAACGATGTGATAATCTCCAGGCATCTTTCAGATATGATAACTTTCTCCATCTACAACGGGAGGCAGGGTCATCGCACATGGACAAACATATTCTGCAAAGCTGAGAGTATAATTTGGCTTATTCATGCAGGGTGAGACCAGACACCTTGGAAATGGGGGTAAAATCTGGGAGACTGTAACCTGCCATGGAGGAGCCCTGGGTGGCTTAGTGATGGTAAGAATAATCAAGAACATTGAGGTAGGAGAAGGTCCCAGGCTTGCAAAGGAGGAATCCACTGGTCAGAGTGCTCACCACTCCCCAATAAACTCTGCACACATGATGGATAATAAGAGAGACACTGCTCTCAACCAGAAGAAGTTCACTGTGAAAACAGGGAAGTAATGGAAAGGAGTCCAGAAAGAATATAAGAACCAGGAAAAGACAAGGTGCGTTGTACAGTGACTCCCAGACATGACATGGCTCCTGCACACATGAATTCACAGCAGGTGTGGTTACCTGAGTAACTCAGCAAAAGGCCAGGCCAGTGAATTTTCCATCATGCATAGGGGAGGTGCTTCTTGAGGCCCCACCCCTAGCTGGCAAGTTGTTGGCTTTTGAAGGTGGCAGAAAGGGATAGTCCATTTTCTTTGGAGTTATGGCCACAGATAGGTATTTTGTCCTTGCTCCAATGGGTGATCTCCACACCCATGCATAAATAACGGGCACTTACAAGACACAATGGCATCGGAAGAGAAGGGGTATGACGTGCAGGATGTATAGGGAGAAAATGAGGGAGAGTTGGAGGGACAAAGCAGGAAATGGATATGATCGGAACACACTGGACATGTGTATGACATTCTTGAAGAATAAAAACAGTTAAAAGAGAGACTGTGGAAAGAAAGGAGAGGAAATTATCACTTCTGGACAGACAGGGGTTAATGTAGGGCTCTCAGGAGACCTGCAGTTATTTCTTTGGGCTCTGGTATATCTAAAGCCTTGTTTCCTCTACTGGGCAAGCTTATGATAGCTCCAGGTGATAGACAAGTGTGTGTGTGTGTGTGTGTGTGTATGTAAGTGTGTGTGTATGTGTGTGTATGTAAATGTGTGTGTGAATGTGTGTGTGTGAATGTGTGTGTATGTGTGTGTATGTGTGTGGGTGAATGTGTGTGAATGTGTGTGTGTATGTGTGTGTATGTGAATGTGTGTGTGAATGTGTGTGAGTATGTGTGTGTGAATGTGTGTGCATGTGTGTGTATGTGTGTGTATGTGTGTGTATGTGTGTGTGAATGTGTGTGTGAATGTGTGTGTGTATGTATGTGTGTGTATGTGTGTGTATGTGTGTGTATGTGTGTGTGAATGTGTGTGAGTATGTGTGTGTGTGTGAATGTGTGTGTATGTGTGTGTGTATGAATGTGTGTGTGTATGTGTGTGTGAATGTGTGTGTATGTGTGTGTGTGAATGTATGTGTATGTGTGTGTGAATGTGTGTGAATGTGTGTGTGAATGTGTGTGTATGTGTGTGTGTGTGTGTGTGTGTGTGTGTGTGTGTGTGTGTTGGGGATGGAGTGGAGTCCTCAGTGCCTGCCCTGGTATCACAGTACCTGGGCTTGGAAGTGCGCAGACTCACAGGGACTTCAAGGTCTGCCTTCCCAGGCAGCAGTTCTCACTCAAGGTCCCTTCGGCTGCCTTATTGTTTGTGTTCACCATGTGCCCTTGAGGTTGGTGACTCTGGAATATTTATCACCCAAGGAATGACAGCTGTTCGGACTCAGTGAGGGAGCTCGCTCTTCCTCAATCAATCTGAGCTCTCTTCCCTGGTAGCCAAGTGCTCTCACTTCCTGGACCCTGGTGGAACACAGAATTTAAATAAATGGAAAAGGAAACTACTGTTTCGCGCTGAATACTTTCACTGAGAAAGTTCACACATCTTTGGCAGACCCTTAGCTTGGCTCTTCCTAGGATCTGATATTAGGGGCCGGAGAGATGCTTCAGCCTTTAAGACAAATTAATGCTCTAGGAGAGAATCAGGGGATCAGTTCTAGAACCCACATGGCAGCTCCTAACTGCCTGGACCAAGGGTTCTGACACCTTCTATTCTCCACCATTGTCTGCATGCACATGGTGAACATAAACTCACCCAGGGTCACACACATACGTGTACCTCAGTGGTTCTCCACCTGAAGGTCACCACCCCCTCGGCAAACCTCTATTTCCCAAATTATTTACATTATGATTCACAACAGTAATAAAATTACAGTCATGAAGTAACAACAAATATAACTTTATGGTTGTGGGGAGTCACAGCATCAGGGAGGTTGAGAACCACTGATGTAAACAGAAATAAATAAATAAAATCCAGCAGTGGCCAGGCTGCTGTTACTACAAGACAGCACAATAGGTTCTGGGCACATCTATGCTTAGATATGGAGTTATACCTAATCACGTTATCTCTATCAAAGACATCACAGGATGAAGCAAATTCAATATCACATGAGACGATATAAAATAAAAATTAACACAATCGGTAAAAAGAAAAAAAAAACGAGGAAGGTGTCACCAAGCACAGGCACTTTTCCCCCCACAAATATTATGAAAAAGATTTGAGATAATTTTGAAAAGTTATTAGACAACTCTGGCATTTGATAACATCCTAGCATGGCTTGCTAGTCATCGATGTAAGAGAAATACAATTAATGGGGGAAAATTAAAAATGGTAATTATAATGATTAGCATGAACAGACGAGTGAATCCTACCATAATATCAGAGAGAATGGCAGCTTCTCAAAAGAGGCAAAGGGTTGACACACACGCTTCCAGGGAATGACCCGGCTACCCCTGCAACGCTCCAGTGTCCTGGGCATGCGTGTGGCCATGGTTGTAGAGTCCCGAGATAAGGCCTCTGTGATGTTCAGATTCCTGCCGAGGAGCCTCGTAGCTCCCCTGACGGCACCACAGCCCTGGAATATGTCTCCTGGTGTAGGGATTAGAGGGCGTCGCCGCTGACGTGTTTTAAACATCGGAACCTTGTTGTGAACCAGGGAGGGCTCTAGGTTGCTGAGAAGTCTGTAGATGCCACTGTTTTCTTGGTCAAGAAGCATTTTCCTAGAATCTGATGAAGCAGATCACACCCACAGAGGAAGCCAGGAAAGCAACTCATGCCATTGATGGAGGAAGGACCCATTGGGCCTACCATCAATGAAGGTACTTCTCGGAGACTAAGGAACCAGCTATTTAAGAATCGGGGACCGTTAGCAAGGAGAGGTGAACTGCTGTTTCCTGGGTAGACTAGTCACTCTCAGAGACTTCTACTGTTGGCCGCTGCCATGGTCTTCGAATTCTCCAGCTCTTGGCAGAGAACTTGGCAGGCAGTAGCTTCTCACTGTGTAATGATTTCAACATACTAGGTAGGCTGGGGCTGCTGTACCAGGGCCCTGCTTGCTCGATAACTTGCTGACACATGGAGCAGGCATCCACTGAACTGATCGAATGTCTCTTACTCATCTCCAAACTGACTCACGTAGTATGATGTAGCTGACCCTCCTTCCCACTGTCTGGCTTCACCCTCAGAGCCTCAGCTCAGACATCTACGCTACCACCATACCATCTCTCAAAGCATCTCTCTTGCAGGTGACATAAAATATTTCTTCTTTGGTCACATGTCCCCTCTCTTTGTCCTTCCTTCTTTGGTCATCTCTCTTTCTAACCCCCATTTTAAAAAAATACCAAAATGCTTTTCTCCCAGCATGCTCCCTTTGCCTGCCTAGTAAGGTGGTGACTGGGAAGAAGAGAAAGACTCATCTTCTCTGGATCCCTCAGAAGCCACCTCAGCAAGGCACCTGAGCCTTGGCACATGTCCCTTGTGTTGCTTCAAGTGGCTTGCCCAAGATCGTAAGGGGTGTGCACCAGAGTCTAGAATGTTCTGTCTGCTGCACAGTGTGGCTTTACTAACTCCAAGATATTCAGGGAGAAGAGCTCATAGACATTCAAAGCCAAGCAGGGTATGGACACTGAAGCCAGGCTGGTTCACACAGAGACAGAGGGCTTTGATGTCCCTTCGGCTTAGTTTACCCATGGCTCATGGCGCCCCAAATAGTGCTGCGTGTTTAATACCATCACCCAACCCTGAAAGTTGCTGTCCTCAAGTGGTAATCTCACAAGGGCTCATGGGACCTCTTGTCATGTCTGTCATCTCTTCTCAGTGACCGTTCCTCCATCCCCCGTGTTGTGATTTCCCACGCTCCGCTGGCCTGGGCTGGAGAGGTAGCTTTGCTTCTGGGAAGCAGGTGTTGTGGAGGTAAATGGAGCCTGGAAGACAGCCGGTTTGGCAGCGCCCATCCCAGGAGACCCTAAGGCTCCAAACATTAGCTGTCGCAACTGCTCCTCGTGGGGCTGAAGGGCTAGGCCTGCCCGTCCCAGTCCAGATGTTTGGGCTGGTTGCCAGGATTCGTGCAGGATACTGCCGTTCATTTAACTAAGTGATAACAAGCAACGTCGAAGCTCCGTTCTCAATGTTTTGTTGAGTTTACAGAAAGGGCTCAGGTCCCGGGTGACGTAAGGGAGAAGTGTCCTGTGATGTGTCCCTGGGCCCCACCCTACAGATACCAGCATTCCTTTCCCTGATGGCCTTTAGGGGGCCTGGAATATTTCTTGAACCTCTCTGATTTCTTTCTTTTGTTTTACAAAGAAAGCCAATCTATCGAGCCATGGAAGGAGTCAAACACCAGATACTGTGTTTTACCCATCCCGAGTTTGGCCTTTAGGCCAGCCTCATGCTTCATCCCATCTCTCCATTTACAAAGGGTAAACTGAGGCTTGCCTTTGATAAAACCCACAGAGCCAGAAAACATCCACAAGGTCAGTGTTACCAGCTGTCTTGGCCGGAGTGAAGTGCCCTGCTGGGCTAAGATGTCTCAAGAATCACTTAGCTGCCCCACAGTAGAAGGAGGGGTGGGGGAGGGGAGTGTGTGAAGGGTACCAGAGTGAAACTTGAAAGGAGACCGAACAGAAACTCGAAACAAGGTGAGCTGGCTGCTGCGTCCTGGCCCAGAGGAAGCCGTGGGCCGCAGGCTTGAGACCTGGGGCTAGAAGCCTGTCCAGAGCCTTTGATGGGGCCAGCCACGGGCCTGGCTCAGCAGTTCCCCACCACTCACCTCTAAACCAAAGATGCACAGGCTGGAGTCTGTGAGATGTGTGTGAACACCCAGCTCAAAGTGAAACGCCAGGCCTAGAGATTCACACAGCCTGAAACCAAACGGGAAACAAAGAGACAACTACATACCCTCCAGCTCCCCCACCCGCCTGCCCCGCCGCCGCCCACTACCACCTCCAGCTAGCCTTGAGTCTAGAAGTCACCCAGCCCGCAAGGCAGGATGGGGCATGGAATCCGACACCGGGTTTCTGGACACCTGGCTGGAATGCTAGATCCATCTTTTAGTGCCTTACATCTTTGGACTAGTGATTGAACGTCTCTGAGCCTCTTGATGAGGCTGCTGATCAAATGTCAGTGAGTGAGGAAACAGCCTTCCTCTCTATGTTCCCCAGCCCCCTGTAACTTTCTTCAGTGTCAATTTTAACGCTTCGTAACGACACTAACATTGAAACATCTGTCTCTTTATTTCTTTCCTTTTGCCTGGCTCTTTTGGTTTGGGAAACGGGATCTCTCTAGGCAATTCAAGAACACGTTGCATTTTCAGCCCTCCTTGTCTTCCCGCCGCCGGGGCTGCGATAGGCATGTCCGGCCATGCTCAGTTTGGTATCTTTGGTTTTCCTAAGGCTCTATTGACATATTTCACAGGTCCTAAGACTCACTCTTGCCAGTGTGCTCACTGCAGGCTTTAGGGAAGGACGCAGAACCAGGGAGAGCCTGAGATTACATGCCAGGTCTCAGGAATGAGGAACCCTCTGTGGGGGGGGGGGGGCGTACCTCTGTTACAGGCATACAGCTCACCAGCCTGACTTTCCTAGTGAGACAATAGGTGTGTGTGTGTGTGTGTGTGTGTGTGTGTGTGTGTATCAGCAAAACTTTATTTCCAAAAGCTCATGGATATGTTCAGCGTTCACTAGCCCTAAGCATTTACAATTAAGCCCCTGACTCTGTTTCCCAGGACACCAGCGACCTCCAAAGACGCCACCTACTTGTCACTTCTGCTTTTTGCTTTGTTTTTTTGACCAGTTCTTATATGCAGACAATATGTTGCGATTGTATTTGTCCCACTACCCTCTCAGAGCTCCCTGTCCTTTCCTTCTCAACCCCTCCCTCCTGGCTACACCATTAGAGAACGGAGGGCCCCTCTTCTAGCACCAATCAGCAGCCGCCAGCTTCTCAGGAAGGGGCGGGGCTCCTCCACTGCCAACTTGGAGGACCCAACCTGTGCCGGGGTCCATAGCTGCAGAGCAAGCTCACGGTGCAGAGACTACTCTGTATCCAAAGAGAGGCGATTCACTACGCTCTTCTCTGTCTTCCTCTTAAGTTCTGTGCTATTTTCCAGGGCCTTGAGGTGAAAAGAGAGTTCAGATAAATGAGCGATGCGTGTTCCAGTTCTCTGAGCCCTTCTCTGCCTGGCCGGCTTGACTATGTTCTTCCCCATGAGTTTCAACCCTTTCCCCACGTACCCGATTCCTTCCTTTGCTCCTCGCCCCCAATGAAACCTACCTGCTTCAGAGCCCCTCTGGCTGCAGGCTGTGAGCGACTTGGTAACCTCTAGCCCCTCTGAAAGCACCCAGCTCCCCTGAATCTTCAGACGGATTTCTGCCTTCACTTCCCCTCCACTGGCCTCCCTCAGCAAAGTATGAACCCCAGGAATGAGGTGAATTTGGTCCTTCTTCTTCTCCCTGTGCCCGACAGAGAGGAGTCCGGAGAGTTTGTACGATGAAGAGGATGCATAGTCTCTTCTCGGTTCTGAAGTGCCCACAAACATCTCCGAGCCTCTCTTTCTCCCTTAAAAGCTGGGGCGGCATCTTGCTTGGGAAATACTCATCATCATCATCAGGAACTGACAGCTGGTTGGTTGCCTTGGGTAACAATAGCTGAAAAACCACCTATCTGCCTTCCCTTTTCAAATCTTTCGAAGACCCCAAGAGATGGTCTGAGATGTAAAATTGGCGACATAACAAGAGATGATTCTCCCTAAGAGACAGATGAACATGCCAGAACCCTTTGACAGGGGGGCCTATGGAAAGGGTCCACGGCCCCAGTGTAGCCTGTGGTCCCTTGTCACTGCGACACCAGTGGGAGAAAATATCACTCCGGTCTTACTTTTAGTCTCCTCGCCAATTGTCTGAACAACTTTTTATATTGTCTTAGAAACATGCAGCACCGTGGGCTTGTGTTCTTTGTTCTTGACTCTTTCCTTTTTAGCACTCAAAGGAAGCCTACTCTAAACAAACTGGGGGCAAGCTGCCAATTTCTCTAACCCTGAAAGAAGAGAGATGAGGAATAAAAAAAAAAAAAAAAAAAAAAAAAACCCACACAAAGTCAGGCAGGCAGGCAGGCACTGTTAAAAGGCAGGCAGCCGCTCCCCCAGTCCTACTTCTGAGCATCAGAAGATGCAGAAGAGGAACCAGGGCTGTGGAGATTCACGGTCCCTCTGAATCTGTAGAAGTCATTGAGAAGCAGGCCTTGGATCAGCTGCAAAGATGAGCATATGTCTCTGTCCAGGCTCTGTCCTCAGGACCAAGC
Source organism: Micromys minutus (assembly GCF_963924665.1). Taxonomy (NCBI): domain Eukaryota; kingdom Metazoa; phylum Chordata; class Mammalia; order Rodentia; family Muridae; genus Micromys; species Micromys minutus. Next base: position 249,188,964 of record NC_137969.1, read on the forward strand.
TGTGCCAAGTAGAGGAAGGTGGTTCTGAAACCAGTGGTCTCACTTAGGACATGCGCTGGGAACTCCCTCTCTTCCCAGCATGCCTGGTTGGCTGAATTTAGCAACAGCTTGGAAATTTCAAAAGAGCCCTGTTTGGAATCATGGCTACTAGGGTTTGATTGTAGCTTTATCACTTGCTCGGCTTTTCGGCCTCTTTTTCTTAAGCTGTGACATCTCACATCTACTGGTGAGTGGATCCATGCTGAACCTCATTCATCTCGGTCCAGTTCATGTCAGCCCAGCTCACTGATAAATGGAAGGAAGCCTCAGCATTTGCTCTCAGCTGTGGCCCTGGCCACGCATGACACACACATTGACCATCCTGTGCATCTGATGTGAGCTCAGAGGTCTGAGACCAACCGTGATTTCAGAAGCAGATGTTATTCGTTTTCCGAATACATCAGTCTCACCCGGCCGCTGTCAGGACACAGTCTGCCTCCTGCTCTCTGGGAGATAATTCTTTTGAAGCACTAGGGGAGATGGTGATTTAGGGGAGCAGGGGACAACTCACCTTGTGAGAATGCGGAGGCTGCTGTTATAAGAGCAGAAACAGAGGGTCAGTTCAAGCAGAACTTAGTGGACTTAGATGCCTGCCCACGACCTATGACAAGACCTAGATTAGATGACATGGGAACCAGTTGTCTGAGCAGGAGATCATTCCCAGCAGTGTTGGTGACCTTGTCCTGCGATATCTGCGCTTCATCCGACTGAGTGAGGGTTAGCATTTCTAGTAACAAACACTTTATCAAAGACAGTGCATCATGGGCCTAATCTCTCCAAGCAGAGTAGAACTTGACTTAGCTTAGGAAATGTTTGCTGGACTGCTATCCAGGAAAATACCCCGTCCGTGGTCTGGGAAGAGCTCAATATCTCATGCACATGCTTGGTGACATAGAGATAAAAGTTGGCAATGGTCTTCTGAGATTCCCCTACTGTCGCCATGAAACCAAGCAGAATGGTGAGCTGGACAGGCACAGAGGCTGGGGCCACAAGCAAGGGGAGTCAGCCAAGGTCCTTTCAACATAGATGTAAGAGCCACAGATCTCTGGTATAAGCCAATAGGCTGCATATAGAACAGGCTACAAAAATTCTGGGCTGTGTGCATGGGATCTAGAGGCGAGGCTGACTGTGCATCATTTTGGACCTCTGCATGTTGGCATTAAGTTCAGATGGAGCCCGGAAGACAGGTAGAAAGGTAGGCTCACTCACCACCACCCAGTGTGTCTTCTTTCTCTTTCTGCCAGCCACTAGAAAATTAGGCTTCAGTTCCTGGCAAACTGGAGCAGAAACCTTCATTATGGACTACTCCCCAGCAAATCCAGAAAGATTCAGCAGGAGACTGTTGACCACAGGTGAGGTCTTCACACTTCCTAGCATTGACACAAAAGCCAAACCAGGAAGACGGGTCCCAGAGTCTGATCAAAGGCCCTATCGGTATTATGGCCTTAAACACAGTCATCTCTTTCCATCAGACAAACCCACCTGTCCAACTCATTCTCCACAGGCTTTGGCACCGCACTGCCTTGTGAAGGGCAGCAAAGAATTATGGGTATCTGAGAAAGGCATGGAAGAGTATGTTCTAAGCCAGACTGGAACAGGAGACAGCTCAGGGACCAGAAGGTAGTTATGTAAGCAGATATAAAAGAAGACATTGCCTCCACTGAAAACAAGAAAACGTTTGGAGCAGAAGAAAATTTCTCTAGGGAATTAAAAGCAGGTTAACACTTAGCGTGGCTGGACTATATTATTAGCAATAGTTAATACGGTAAATTTCATTATGTTTTACCATAATTAAACTTTTCTAAAATATGTTACCAATTAACTGTACAAATTATATATAGCATTACATATGTACTTCACATATGCCAGATATGCAGAATGTTCTTTTGAGGAAAGCTGGGCACGCAGGCACACCTTAATCCCAGCAGTTGAAAGGCAGAGCAGGAAGATCTCTGAGAATTCAAGGCCAGAATAGTCTCATAGTGAGTTCTGGGACAGCCAGGGCCACATGGTGAGACCTTTTATTACAAAACTCTAAGCACTCGAATGTATTTTATATACACATAATATATGTGGCACATAATCAAGTGTAGGTGTGTATGTTTAAAATGTCTAATGTTTGTCAGCTTCGTGGTTTAGAGTCACTGATGTCAGTGGGGAATCTTTCAGAAAGATTAATGGCGGTTGAATGGTGGGCAAGGTCTCTGAAGTTTTGCTACACCACACTTGTGGAATGAAGGTCCCAGAAGAAAGGAGTGGGGAAAGAGAAGGCCAAGGGTGCCCATCACACTGTGAATGTCTATGGTCTACCACACCATCGCTACTGTGTGGGCCTGATTCCATCATATCGGGGGGCTGTAATAAATCTTCCTTTCTTTTATATTGTCCTGCTGTGTAGTCTGTAAAAAAAAATTCCATACACAGCCCTTCACATATTCTGATGTATCCCTAACATGGGAAATATGTATGGAGCTGGTAACCGAAAAACAAGGAAAGTAATAGAAACAATCATTGTCTCCTAGAGAAATAGACATACGGTCAATAAGAACACGAGAGAACATGTCTGATGCCACCAGTGATCGGACAATGCAAATAAAAAGGTGGAGAGTCCACGGAGTATGGGAGGCACAGCAGCCAACAGCCATGTCAAGAAGCCGGGAGATCATATTTCTGCCAAACACGGAAGCAGAGCGTACAATGCAGTCTATAAACTCTCCAGGTCCATGTGCCCTGTCATATACCTACCCCAGCAAGGTTCTGCCTCTCAACGTTTATGTGACCAATCCAAGAAGCACCTTTAACAGGGGACCAAAGGCTTAACTATGTGAGCCGATGGGAGAGACTTCTCATTCAAACCACCACAATATGTATCTGTTACTGCCAACTGGATGAATCTGGGCGAGTGGGTTCTCGAGAACAAGGGACAGAGAACATTTAATATTTATAGACCCTGTTCTTCATAGCGTTTCCAGTATAATTGCTACTTCTCATGGCTACCAAAGTACTCGGGGTGTGTAGCTGTTTCATAACCTCGTCAGCATTAATTTTGGGTTAAATATAGCCATGTTAGCAGGCTGATGGCTGTGTTACAGATTCTGTGAGAGCTTTGCAAATGCCCCCAGGAAAACAACTCAAAGGAGAAAAGGTTGATTTCAGCTCATGTCTTCAGAGGCCTCTGCCCCTGACTGAACCCAGCTGATCCCTGAGCTCTCAGGCCTGCGGTAAGAGCAAAACATAAAGAGAGTTGGATAGAACAGAAGAAAACGAACTCTTGACCCTCACCATGCATCGACAGCTAGCCAGGAGAGAGCTGAGGCAGGGAATATCCTTCAGAGCCATACTCTTGATAGTTTATTCAGTTTCAAATTCAGCAGCCAACGCATTAACCCACTGGTGAGGCCGGAGCACCGATGATCTGGTCCTGTCACTCTCAAACCCTGTAACCACGGCCTTACCACCGGTGCAAGTGATAGGTCAGGAAGGCCAGTGGGGCCACACCTCCTTTACCGTGTGACTACAGTATATGGTGACCCTTGGGTGGTACAGATATCCATGCTAACAGGCAATTCTCAAAGTCACTCTTGCAAACCTCAAATCTGAGCCTTTGGGTTCTGTGTACAAGAAGCACATTTAAGAAATGTGCTTTCCCAAGTTTCCTTCTTCCCTGGCAACTAATACTCTCACTGGACCCCCAGTGCCCATATTCCATTCCTCCACTAAACGGAACAGAGAGTTCACAGTGTTTCCCTTTTGCTTTGTCATGGCCATACTAAGGATGGGTCTCTTATTTAAACTTTGGATTACCTTGAACAGGTTCTAGATTCTTAGACCCATCTGTCAACAGGGAAACATTGTGTGTTCTTTGACTAAACAAACCCACCCTAGAAGGTTTATCCCTCTCCACAAGAGAGACACTATCTTCACTGTGACTGTCATCTTTGCTCTCTCTGCCCCTCTGTGCAAAAGCTTTTCATATTTAATACTTTAATTGGACAAAATGAAGCCATATGTGTAAAAGGACTTTGCAAACAGAATTTCTGCATAAATATCAATCAGACTTGGAGAGGTGCTGACGGAATGATAGCAAAAAGCCAGGGGAGCTCACAGATGCCCACACACAAGTGTGGACCAATGAAAAGTGTCCCTGTTGCTAGGCCCTGAGCGGAGCAACAGAGTCCACACTTCACCGAAGCTTAAGAGAAACCAATGGCGTCATTGCTACTGGATTTTGTTGAAGAACGACCTAGCAACCCTAGTTCAGCTTTGTAAACAAGAACATGATGTAATGTTTGGAGAGACGCTCAGAAATGACCCTGGGATGTCCTATCCCCAGTACACATATTCGACTTAGGAGAAGCAGTAAATAAGGGGGATGAGAGAAATACTCAAGTTGGCTCATGAGGATGTCACACATTCATGAGAATCCAGGCCCTCCTTTGGCCTCAGCATCCTACGGTAGGATGAAGGATGAAGCCCCAGTATCCTTACAGCCTGGATCCACATTGTTTTCTCTCCATTTCGCATTCCAGGAGGCAACCTGGAATTTTGCTCTTGGCCCATGGCTTGTTTTTCTTTAAACAAATGTTTCTCTAAAGGTAATGCATGAGCATCTTGGGGATACTGCAAAATGCAGATTCTCTTTCAAGAGGTTGAGGGTTCTTTTTTTTTTTTAATTGAACAACTTTATTTTAAAAAACAAAGATAAATGTACAGATTTTAAGCATTTTTGCATAAAAGTATATGAATACATTTTTGTCAGCACTTGAGTTTTTTAAAGGTTTGACAGTGCATTAAAATTTTACTAGTTACAATGAGCATAAAGTACATGTAAAACAAGATGTAACCTGGGATTAGTCAAAGTTTTCTTGGTGTGTAAAGATTAAGCATAATGGTTTTTCTTTTTCTTTTATTTATTTACTTATTTATTTTTTTTTGGCTTTTGTTTTTTTTTTGAACTTCATATAGTCTGTGAGTTGTTACTGGGGTGTTATGAGCTTTTGGGGGTTAGTATCGAATTATCAGTGACTGCATATTATGTCTGTTCTTTTGTGACTGGGTTATCTCACTCAGGATGATATTCTCTAGATGCATCCATTTTCTTAAGAATTTAATAAAGTCATTGTTTCTGATAGCTGAGTAGTACTCCACTGTGTAAATATACCACAATTTTTGTATCCATTCATCTACTGAAGGACATCTGGGTTTTTTCCATCTTCTGGCTATTATAAATAGGGTTGATATGAACATTGTGGTACATGTGTCTCTGTTGTATGTGTCTATGTTGGAGCGTCTCTGGAATATATGCCCAGAAGTAGACTAACTGGTTCAATTTTCTGAGGAATCGCCAGACTGATTTCCAGAGTGGTTATACCAGTTTACAACCTCACCAACAGTGGAGAAGTATTCCTAGTTCTCTGCATCCTTGCCAGCATCTGCTGTCATCTGAATTCTTCATCTTAGCCATTTTTACTGGTGTGAGGTGGAATCACAGGGTTGTTTTGATTTGCATTTCCCTGATGGCTAAGGATGTCAAGCACTTATTTAGATGCTTCTCCACCATTCAATATCCCTCAATTAAGAACTTTATATTTAGCTCTGTACCTTATTTTATAATAGGGTTATTTGATTCTCTGGTGTCTAACTTCTTGAGTTCTTTGTATACCTTGGATATTAGGCCTCTATAAGATGTGGAGTTGGTAAAGATCTTTTCCCAATCTGTTGGCTGCCGTTTTGTTTTCTTGACAGTGTCCTTAGCCTTACAGAAACTTTGCAGTCTTATTAAGTCCCATTTGTCAATAGTTGACCTTAGAGCACAAGACATTGATGTTCTGTTCAGGAAATTTTCTCCTGTGCCTATGTGTTCTAAGGTTTTCCTTACTTTCACATCTAATAGTTTCAGTGTACCTAGTTTAATGTGAAGATCTTTGATCCACTTGCACTTGAGCTTTGTACAAGGAGATAAGAAAGGGTCTATTTTCACTCTTCTGCAGGCTGAGTGCCAGTTGAGACAACACAATTTGTTGAAGAGGCTGTCCTTTTTCCATTGAATGTTTACCACTCCTTTGTCAAAAATCAAGTGACCATATATGTGAGGGCTCATTTCTGTATCTTCTATTCTATTCCATTGATCCATGTGCCTATCTCTGTACTAGTACCATGCATATTTTTTTTTTTTTTTTTTTTTTTTTTTACAAAATTGCCTTGAGGTCAGGGATGGTGATTTCTGCAGATGTTTTCTTGTTGTTGAGGATGTATTTCGTTATTCTAGGTCTTTTGTTATTCCAGATGAAATTGCACATTGCTCTTTCCAACTCTATGAAGAATTGGGTTGAAATTTTGATGGGGATTGCATTGAATCTATAGATTGCCTTTGGTAAGATGGCGATTTTTACAATGTTGATCCTTCCAAACCATGAGCATGGGAGATCTTTCCATTTTCTGAGATCTTTCTCGATTTCCTTCTTTAGAGATTTGAAGTTCTTGTCATACAGGTCCTTCATTTGCTTAGTTAAGTCACACCAAGGTATTTCATATTGTTTGTGACTATTGTGAAGGGTATCTTTTCCCTATTTTTTTTTTCCACGTTTATCCTTTGAGTAGAGGAAGGCTACTGATTCCTTTGATTTAATTTTATATCCAGCCACTTTGCTGAACTTGTTTGTTAGCTGTAGAAGTTCTCTGGTGGAATTTTTGGCGTCACTTACATACACTATCATGTCATCTGCAAACAGTGATGTTTTTACTACTTCCTTTCCAATTTGTATCCCTTTGATTTCCTTTCGCTGTCTAATTGTTCTGGCCAGGACTTCCAGTACTGTGTTGAATAGGTAGGGGGGAGTGGGCAGCCTTGGCAAGTCCCTGATTTTAGTGGGATTGCTTCAAGTTTCCCACAGTTAAGTTTGATGTTGGCTATTGGTTTGCTGTATATTGCTTTTATTATGTTTGGTATTGGCCTTGGATTCCTGTTATTTCCAAGACTTTTAACATGAAGGGGTGTTGAATTTTGTCAAATGCTTTCTCAGCATCTAGTGAGATGACCATGTGGTTTTTTTCTTTGAGTTTGTTTATATGGTGGATTACATTGATGGATTTCTGTATATTAAACTATCCCTGCATCCCAGGATAAAGCCCACTTGATCATGGTGAATGATCATTTTGATGTGTTCTTGGATTTGGTTTGCAAGAATTTTGTTGTGTATTTTTACATCAACATTCATAAGTAAGATTGGTCTGAAGTTCTCTTTCCTTGTAGGATCTTTGTGTGGTTTAGAAACAAGGGTTTTTGTCGTCTTGAAAAATGAGTTATGTAGTCTTCTATCTGATTCTATTTTGTGAAATAATTTGGAGAGTATTGGTATTATGTCGTCAATAAATTTCTGATAAAATTCTGCACTGAACCCATCTGGACCTGGGCTTTTTTTGGTTGGAAGGCTTTTGATGACTGCTTCTATTTCTTTAGGTGTTATGGGATTATTTAGATGGTTTACCTGGTCCTGTTTTAACTTTAGTATCTGGTATCTGTCTAGGAATTCATCCATTTCTTCGAGATGAGTATAGGCTTTTATAGTAGGGTCTGATGATTTATTAAATTTCCTCAGTTTCAGTTATTATGTCTCCACTTTTATTTCTGATTTTGTTAATTGGGTTACTCTCTTTTTGCCCTCTAGTTAGTCTGGCTAAGGTTTTATCAATCTTGTTAATCCTGGTGGCAGATCGAGGTTGAGGGTTCTATAACCTTCTTGGGTCCCAAGTGCCAATGGTCCTGGTGGCTGGTGAACTTCAAAGAGTCCTGAAAACTTCCACTTTCCCAAGGCATACAATTCTGCCAGTTCCTATCTTTCTGTCATCCTACACTCACATTGTCGTGTGGCAGACTGGAGATCTTGGGTGGGCTCAGCCTACGGACCTCTCCATATTGTCCACATGGAAAGAAGTAGTAAGACCTACTTACTCACTTAGGGAAGCTGGAACTGAGGCTTCTCACAAAGAACTCTAGGCCTCTGCTGTGCCTCACTCCACTGCTGGCTCTAAGTGTTCTAACTTCAGACAAGAAATCCCAAGGAAAGTGCCAAACTTGCTCTGATGGGGTCATCAGCAGAACATTCAGAAAAGTTTATGAGGATTGAAAGGAAAATGAGAGTTGACTCCTCCTTCTGTTCATGAGGCTGGAACTTGGACGTGTAGGTACACAAGAGACACCAGATGAGGCTGTATGGAATTCTTGTGCATAGCCATCCCGCTCTCCACTTTGCATGCCTCACATGCCCAAGGGCTAGCAGTCATGAGTGACTGTATGCTGGGAGCTCTGGTGGTGACTCTGGACCCAAGAGTCCATCAGGTCTTCCTGCTTTTTCTGTCACAGAGATATATTACCTCTGAGACTGATGCTGGTTTCCAGTGACAGGGCTGACTTATGTGCCACAGCATGCATATGCCAGCCTTGGTTTACCTCTGCTGACCTGAATCTATTCATTGTATCCCTTGCTCCTTCCCAAAGCCTCTTTGGATCACAGATGACTTTATCTCCACACTGGAGTGAAAGCAACATGCTTTCAGAAGACTCTACACTTAGCACTTTGGCTTCCATTTTTGGCCAACACAATGCTATGTAGCAGCCTAAGTGGGATCTCCTGGTTACAAGGCTTTGGCAGTAAGTACAGTTCCTGATCACCTGAAGACACATTCTTCACTCTCTGGCACATTATGCTGTTAAGCTGAGATATTCAGCAAAGGTCACACTTTTCTAAACCCATGAAAGGTTTATAGGACATGGCTCATCCTACATTGAAGAGCATTGAATCGTTTGTTGGAAATCTGAGCTCTAGACACAGAGATGCCACAACCTGGCTTTGAGATCTTGTACAATTGCTGGAATCTTAGTTGCTCCTTCTGAGAGACTGACAGGGACCTCAGTGTTGATTCATCTTCCAATCCTCAATCCAGATTCTTACAAACCTCTTTTTCTTTACACACTCTGTGGCTAAAAGACATCAAGCTGACACCTTAAGAAGTTATCACTCCATCTGACATAAAAAACTACTTGACTCTCTATATGGTTGCTGCTATAAATCGTATTGGATTCACCTTATAGGGAGCAAATTTTAGATGTCAGCCATGAGATTTTTATCTGGTTTGCTGTCCATTCAGAACCTCACAGTGGAAAAGGTTGTCAGACTTGTACACATTGAGTGTTGATGCAGATTTGAAAAGAAGAAAACAAGTTATTGCAAAACCAACCCTGACACAGGGTGAGTAAAGCACACTGACCACATCAGTAAATGCTGTTGGCCAGAGTGAGAGAAACGGCTCATCGAAAGGATGCCCTCCACATTCCTAAACATTTTACTAACCCCGAGAGGAAGCTGGCCCCACCTTGCTGTTCCTTCTGCTTCTGTTTCGCAGCTCTCCCTGCTGAAGCCCAGAAAATAAGAATGCAAGAATTTGTAAATCTTGTAGAATTTATGAACAGTATCCACGTGGCTCAGAAACCCAGAGATCAGAGAAGGAGGCATCTTTTATATTTATGAAATTTGAAAAAGGACACTATCAGGTAATTCTTAAAATAGACAATAAAAGCCATCTTCTGATTCCGAGCTCTAGGTAAGCTTCCCACAGATGAAATGGTTCGCGTCACGTCGGTGACACCGCAAAATGCCATCTTACATTGTGTTGATTACTGCCATGCCTCTTAGGCTCTGCATTGTTGCTGGATCCCATTTCTGTTAAAAGTTATCATGTTGTCAAATTTCTAATCTAATTCCTAATCTTGGAAATGTGCCCTGATTTCTATTTCACTCAAGCCAGTAATGAGATATTGTTTTCCTGTTTTATCATCGATTTTCCACGGTTATCGGAGTGTCCTCATTTATTACTGTTTACAGTTCCTAATATACATCTTGACATCCAGGGCATATATTGTGAAACTCAGTGAAAACATGCTGAGAATTTATAAAAGCTGGGGAATCCTGGGATTGTTTTTGCTTGTGTTGTTCCTCCTTGGGTACTGACAGTATATGATAATACAACCACCTCTGTGTAATATACACTCTGGTGTATATTAGAGAACCGAGAAGCCCCACTGGCAAGTGGATGAAGAAAATCCTCAAGTCTATGGATGGGATTGTTAAAAATGTTCCCAAGGCTTCAGTTCCAGGAAAAGTCATCTTGTCACTCAGGGATCTAGGTTCTGAGTATCTGCACCAAGATTCTGTGACCTGGGGAAAAAACAACCAGTATAGAGAGCTTCTTAGGACTTGATGAATCATCAGCCACAGACCTGTCTTTGCCAATCTTCATTTCATGAAATAAAGGTATTATGAAGAAGAAGAAGAAGAAAAGGAAAAGGAGGAGGAGGAGGAGGAGGAGGAGGAGGAGGAGGACAAGGAGGAGGAGAGCCCCAAAGGCACACTGTCAATAGACTGTATGGTAACGAAGAAAACATTGAAAGTATCTATCGGTGGACTGTTCTTTTCACGGACATATATCTGCATGGTGCTAAAAGCAGTGACATGCAAAGGCTCAGGGATACAAGGTTAGAGGACTTTGTTTCTTGTTCATTGTACATCAGACGTATAAGGCTAAAGACATATGCATCTCCTACCTTTTCTAATTGGGAACCCACTGGTCACACAGCAGGCTCCTTGCACCGCCCATTAAAAATGGCACCTCTACATTTGATGCCTTGTAGGAGGAAATTAGAATACCCCTACCATCACTAAAAACCTACCATGTTTATTTTCTCCAAGTTCCTCTTTAACATGGGAAATTTGCTCAGATTTACCTAGCTGGAAGCTAAGAAGTCTCCTTGGAAAGTTCATTTCCCTGACTTGGGTGACCATACCCTTGCTGGTGGTAAAGACTGGCCCTCTCTCCTTCCATATCCTTCTCTATGAACTATACATTAATCACCAGAGCCATCTCTCTACAAGCTAACTTGGCCATGTCAAGGAGCATTTGCCATCTGCTCTTGTGCTTTAATAGGATAGACTATTTATTACATAGCCCATCCCTTGGCAGTGTGATCTACCCATGTTTGAATAGCATGTCCAGTCTGAATCAAGCTTTCCACCCTGGCTGCCCTATGCCTCCAGCTCGCCTGTAGCGATTCTCTGTCGAGGTCTTCCCAGTGTGTAGGTAGAAGAACGCACCTCAGGTCACAGATAAGCAAACTTTACCACCAGATCCAGTCTGCTGCCTGCTTACATAGTCCATGACCTAAGACCAGGTCGCTCATCTTTAGATAGCTGATACCACTGACAAAGGTCATGGGAGAATGAAATGAAATTGAATTTCAGTAAGACTTCTGGGAGCACAGCTGTGCTCATATGTGTGTGTCTCCTGTGGTTGTTTCCAGACAGAGCTGCCTGGCTGTGACAAACATGATGTGGTCAGTAAAGCAAAAACAAAACAAAACAAAACAAAAAACCAAAATGTCTTCTAGCTGGCCTTGGAGGGCATCTGAACACATCTCATAGACACAGGTATCCCCGAGTAATTGTTATGACATCCCAAGGGAGTTCAATTCCCTGACAAAGACTGGTACAGCATTTGTATACAACAGATTGATATTATATATAGGACACAATAGGAATGATTGTGACACTGGATTCAGAGAATGAAAAATAATTCAATCTACAATATACCCTACAACAGTTTTTACTGCATATTATTTTATATCTGGTTGAATCTACAAATGTAGAACCATCGATGTACACGTGTATGCGGGCTGATGCACGTGTGCACTGTCTTATCACAAGATTTAAAACTTTTCATGTTGAGTGTCTGCCCTGCGTGGCAGACCCAGTTCAGCCTATAACACAGCTTCCGATGCCCGAACCCATGGCAGAGACTCAATTCAGTGATTAATCGGCTGCTCGGAGTCCACGGTATAAAATCGGCACCTTTGGGTTTGACTAAAGGGTGGTTGATGGATCTGTGCAGAGGATGTCTGCAGATCTGTGCCACCGTGAAGGGGTCATCACTAGGGCATGGGGTATGCCCCTAGTTAAGTCTGGAGAGTTGTGACTTAGAAGTGCCATGCTCAGAAGGAAAAATGGAAAACACTGTAGCTCTCTTTGTGAGAAGCTTTTCCTAGGGGGCAAGAAACATGGGAGAGGGTTAATTAAGCACGTTCTTTTAGGCCTGCACTTGTACGGGGTAGAGAGCAATGTCTTTCAGCCAGGAACAAACAGTCCTTTGAATAGTAGGAGTGCCCTGAAAGAGTGGGGACTCAGGTTTGAACCCCACAACTGGTTTTAAGATAGAGCAGGATATGGTAGCACATATTTGTGGTTCCTGGGCTGGTAATGAAGAGATAGGCGCGTCTCGGGGTCTCTAGACATCCAGACTATCCCACTTGACCAACTCCAGGCTAATGAGAAACTCTTTTCATAAACGAGAAAGGCAGCCACCAAAGAACAACCTTAGAGGTTTCCCTCTAGAAGTCACATGTACATACATGAATCATGCCTTCCCATACATGAACACTCAGGAGCACATACACACACACACACATAAAAACATGGATTTTAGTGGTAAAAGGAAATTTTGAGTCCAAGAAAGGCCATCCTCTTCCCAGAATATGTTCACACACACACACACACACACACACACACACGCACACACACACACACACACACACACAAGACTCCATGAACCTCACTATCCACATTTGGGAGATGAGCTTAGAGAATACATCAAGCATTAAGTCTTAAATCCTATTCTCGTGTGATTCTACGGCCTTTTTATTTATCATTTTGTTTAACCTTTGGATAGCCTTATTTCAAAGCAGGTCCCAGTGATTGCAAACCCCCCCCCCCCCCATGGACTCATTTAAAGATATAAGCACATCTCTAATCTAAGGTATGGGTCTTTTCATCACCATCCCCAAGGGAGACCCCTCCCTTTCCTCAAAAGTACTAGAGTACACAAGTTGAAGGATCTCCCATATCTGTGAGAGGATAAGGCTGCGTTTGGAGGTTCATTTTTCAAGCGACTAAATCACTTCAAACGTTTCCAAATGTAATATGAACAATATGGTGTGACTCTTGATGCGGGCTTCTCCGATTAGTCTGTTATTAATTAAACTCTTGAGTAATGTAATAACTTGACAGTTAAACCCTTCTTTGCATTTAAAGTGCATGCAAACTGTGGCTCTAATTATAAATAAACTCTACTGCAATGGGCTGCAAACTTCAGATTTTAATCGTTCAGAGGAATCTATTCAGTGGAGGCTCGATGCCGGAGGATGACTCCCTGCATATTTGAGTGGTTTTTGGTATGAACAGATGTTTAAAGGATACCCCTCTGACTCCTTCAACACCCCTCTGCCTCCTCTCTGCTCATTGTTTCTTCCCAACACTTGAGGTACACAAGGAGTTTCCAGGGTCACCTCCTCCAACCCACTCTCTTCTCGTTCCACACTGCTCAGATAAGCCTGCCTCGGTTACACAGCATTGCTGTGTCTTCCAAACCCTTAAACAGGCCAGGGCTGTCTGTCACTCTCAGGACAGAGTCGCTCCTCCCTGCTCCACCAATGATCCTTAACTGAACTTCTTAGATCTTGTAAGGAAGGAGTCCTCTCCGCTCCCAGCTCCTCAGCATCTTCTCTGCGTTCTGCACTTTGGCGCCTCATTTTGAACCCATTGCCTTTGCATCAATGAGCCAAGCTACTTTACACATCTGGACGTGAAATCCCTTTGCTTCGTAAGGTTTCTTCTCCTTCACTGATTCTCCTTTAGTCCTGTGTGACTCTTTGTTGTCATGGCCACGGTTAGCATGCTATTGAAAGGATGCTTCCCAGAGCAGGCCTGCATGTGAGGGTCCAGTGACCCTTAGAAAGCATGAAGTTCTTAACACTCTTGGAGTTGTCTCAGGAAAAGACCTCAAGCCTTAACTTGGGCCAATGGATTCTAAACTCACTTTAGTCAGTTTAGTTAGTCACCTTGGTAATTTTTACTTGTCCCCCTGCAGGTTAAAAGAAAAAAAAAAAACAGCCTTGATTCCAAACATCTGTGAAATGTCAGTGTTCCCCTAAGGCTCCCTAGAGGACAAGCTCTTTGTTGGGACAGAACTGACTCAGTTCACAAAAACACAGATGCCAGGAATGGGGCTTCTCTACAGAGAACTGCTAGGGACCAGAAAATTGAAAAGCTAGAAAACAACCCAAGTCACCCTCAGAAGATGCAAATGAATAACTGTGGACACTTTAAAGGTAAGAGAGTCAACTCTGGTCGGAAGCAACCTCAGTATTGCCATGGGGGATGTGTTTCTGAAGGCCATTAACTTAATGCATTAGTTTTCACAGCTATGCTAAAATGCCTAGCAGAAGCTACTTCTAGGAGTAGGCTCAGGGGTTAGAGACTTATCTTGACTCAGAGTTCAAGGGCAGAGTCCATGATTATTGGGAAGCCATGGTAACAGAGACTAAAACAGCGGGCCATATTGTGTCCACAGCCAAGAAACAGTATGGGCAAATGAAGGTACTCAAATGGGTTTACACTTTTCTGCAAATACCTTCACAGACACACTTGGGAGCCTCTAGGTGTGTCAAGTTGGCAATGAAGACTACTAGCCATGCACAGAATCTAATGAGTGCCACGATCTAATCTCGATGCAGTGTTTAGGTTCTCTTCCTCCCCACAGAAGATCCTCCATTTACCTGTATCCAAGATGGCGGCATCTTAGGGGAGGGAATATTTGGTCAAAGGCGGGGACTTCTGAACTTCCATGAGTTTTGCTGTACTAACCTGTCACTTGCTTTATAGTTCTCATCCTGACTAGATCATACCCCACATGAATGCTTTTATTCACACTTTATATTATACTTTGAGTTGACCATTTTTATGAGTTTTCTACTTTATTTTTCTTCATTTTTTTCACGCTTTTTTTATACCTACAAAGTACTTTAGTCATATTACCATGTCCCACGTGTCCTCTTATCTTCTACCCACTCTCCCCAAAGCCGGCTCTTCAACGTCACATGCCATCAGAGATCAATGAGACACAAAGATAACAAGACCAGAAAACTTTAGATCCATACTGTTGCCTGCTAAGGCTTGAGCCTCTGCTTGCCACCTCTCCCTTCTGAGGAGGGACAAAAATGTCAGAAGGATGTTAGGGGTAAGCATGCATGCAGGCTCCAGCCAGAAGCTTTCTCCTTGAAGCCACCTGAAGGAACTTGAAGAGACTCCTCCTCTCCCAGGGCGGGACTTGGCAGCTGCCAATGTGCACATTATCCCAGGGCATATCTGTGCAGAGTTACATTCAGGAGTGAGATCATCATGGAAGAAAGAAGCCCCAGGTCCCCACTCAGTCCTGGTTCCACTGGCACGCCAGCCACATGGTCTTAGACCATTAGCATGAGCTCTCCATGTATCTGCCCTAAGACTGCATCACATTTATTTCTGGGGCGTGTTTGTCCATTCCAAACCTAGAAGCAGTTCCTATGGTTGAAGATTCTTGGGTTCCAGGGCTGCTGCTCAGGGTGGCTGAGAAGCACTGGGAAGTGACCCACTCTGGAAATAATGAACAGCCTCTAGTGTTAGCACAACAGTACTCTGGGAAAACGTGTCCATTCTCTCCTAGTCCCGATTCTGAATGGCCATAACTCCTATGGAGAAATATTTTCAGGCTAGAAAGCCTAGAAAAACTCAATCCAACCTCTGTGTGGAGCACTGTCACCTGGCCTGTGAAATCTATGTCTGTCCATAAGTCAAGCAGGTAGAACGACTTTAAACCTGTGCCCGCAGCAATTAAAATGGTCACAAGAAGAGATCGGAATCCCAGGAGAACAGCCAAAGGGCAGCCAAATTATTCCAATAATGTAACCATGCTGAAAATTTTCATTTGATTTTACTTCACCTGCTTTACTGTGTGGGCAGGGCCAGGGAAAGTCAGTGTGAGGCTTGAGTGGCATTGGCCTTACATTCCAGCTGCTCAGACATTCTGGCAGTTCTGTGCAAGTTCAGAAGCAGAGAGCCCTGGATCTAGGGGTCAAGGGTCAGGGAATAGTCGCACATCTGACCCTAGACATGTGCTCTCGACAAACCCCTTATACTCAGCTCCTTTATCTGCCAACTGTGAACAAGACTCCCTGGCTCTCCTGTGTTTCTGTTGCCTCGATTGGTTTCAGTGAATAGGTTTCAGACAAGGGTGGAATCCAGACAGCAAATGCCAGCCCAGAAGTCCCCAGAATCCCAGAATGACCCAACCACTCTTTCCCAGTTTTTGTGGCCTCCTTGCCTGTGCCAGTGGCCAACATATTTCTGTGTCCCCTTCTTCCTGCGTGTGCACACTGCTCCCTGGACTCTGCAGGTACAGCCAGGCCAAGATCCTGCTCATGGGATGTACTCAGCAAGAATGCTCACCTGTTCCAAAGTCCACCCAAAACATGTTTCCAGACATCATCCCAGCTCTCAGCCTGCCTCTGTCTCAGGCCAGATGTGCAGGGAGACCCTGGAGATACTCTCTAAATGATGAAGTCTTATGATAAAAGCTTGCCAGTTGGAAAATTGGCTTTGCATATCCCATGAGCTACAATGGTCTGCTCATCCCACATGATTTCCACCCTTGTCTCCTGTGAAGTACAGAGTCCTACTATGTGCCATTCATCAAATACGTGACAAGGGAATGCTCATAAACTAAAGGACCTTGTCCTGACTCTTGCATTGATCAAGGGTATGGGTAAAAGAATGACTATAAACCTCCAGCTTAGGTTTGGGGGAGGTTCCACAGGAATTCAGGTCAGTAAGCAAATCCTGAGGCAGAGAAGAACAGAAATGTAGTGTTTCCTAAGGATGAGCATGGGACCTCTGCCCATCACAGCAAGCCCGGCAATGTGGCTCCTTAGCTGGGTCCTAGTATGCTCTTGAGCTTTGGATCAGGTTTTTATCCAGCCTTTAGGAGAGCTTCCCTATCATAAAGGACCAACACACAGTTCTCAGCACAAGATGCTGAGCATTCAACATCTATCTGCACGGGCTGCCACCCAGACAGTCTCTCTGGTCCTGTCCCTTGATCTTCTGTGTTTCCAACCTTGAAATTCTCAGCACTTTGGAAAGAAGATCCAGCTTATCCTAGTCCCACACATCACACGCCCTGTCCTGGGGGGCCTTTGGCCTGTTTAATGGCACATGCCCGCTGATGCCCACTTCTATATTGAGACCGGGTGAAATTGCTTTAAGAACTCCTCTGCACTTTTGGGTTTTATATTTGTGTCTCTATAACTTAGTAGCAGTTACATACTCTCACAGGGTTTAGGGATTGTGTAGGCTACACAGAGGACCAGAGAATAGCAAGATGGGCATTTGAGATGCATGAAGAAAATAGAGCTATGTACACACAGTGATGGGGGACTGTCCGTGAACTTGATCATGAGGACAATGGACACCGGGCCACATCATGTTCCTCAGAGGTCAAAGGATGTGCTTTCCTACATGAGAGAGCCCATTCCTTTACTCTCTTGCCGTGATCTTTATAATCCTCCCAACATTCGTGGGAGCATGTGCAGCCCTTGTCCAAACTGTCCTGTTTAAAAGGAAAGACCCCAGAAGGTCACCCGGTTTCCCCAGGTCCCCCACTTAGTCATGTAGGCTTCTTCTTCCTCTCCTTTCTATAAGCAGGCTGCCCCTTCAACAGGAGCTAGATGGCTTAGCTTTTTGTTGGTCTTTCCTTAAAACATAAAGACACGAGGACCAAGCCTGTCAGCTGAGCCTAGAGCACAGGATAGCATAGCCAGCCCAACTTCTAGTTTGTGTTTAAGTGTGACCTCTACCAAAAGCCTCCTGCTCGGAGAAGAGACTTTCCCTTACCACTTTTAACCCTCGCCCCTTCAAGGGAGCACTCTACTTGCTCCTTCCTGTTTTTTCTTTTTTTTTTTTTTTTTTTTTTTTTTTTTGAGGTCCACGCCAGCGAAGCAAACTGAGGAGGTTCCTTCTGCTTGGAGCTCTTTCTCAGCTTGAAACCCAACGGGTCAGCATGCACTTCAAGTCCCCTTTCCTTAAATGACATCACCAGGCAGTGAATGTCACTTCTGCTACATGTGTTGCACAGAGACTGACAGAAATGGGCTCAGTTAGAGGTAACACTTTCCAAGCCTGAAGCATGAGGCCGGGTTTGGGTGTGAAGTGAGGATTCCTGCTGACTGCCATGTGCAAATCTTGTTGGAAAGAGACCTTAGGCAGCCTGTGAGCTGGTGCCCACTGTATCCAAAGTTCTATCCTAAGCACAGCGGTAAAGAAGACCTCCTATGACATACCAATAAAAAGGTCTTCTTGTGTTCAAAGCAAACTCTATGGGAACAGCACTATGAGCTAGGCATGTGACACATAGGGTTCCAGCATTCATTCATTCATTCATTTATTCATTCATTCATTCCACCTGGATCAGACAGGGGTAGGTCACTGACCCTGAGCCAGGGTGAGGACATCATGAAGTGAACTGGTTCTGGCAAAAGGGATGTTGAATTACTAACCTCCAGGACTCCTGAATGTGAACTCACCAAGACATAGGGTAGTGCAATATGATCAGGTCAGGGTAAGGCCATTAGGGTGGCCTAATATAATTGGTGCTCTTTTGAACAGGACATAGAGTTTAGAAGTCACAGGGAATAAGGCCATAGAGACATGAAATCCACACAGCTGCTTAGGATGCCTTGTAGAAACATACCAATGGAAGGTAACTTTGTAAAAATGTAGGGGAGGTAAGTGTGTGTATGATAGCCCAGAGAACGTGGAAGAGAGAAGGTGTTCTTTGCGAGGACTTGGCAGGGGAGCACCCTCCAGATGCTGCATCAGCCGCGTGCCTCTGGACCATGAGTGGTCAGAGGACTGCATGATACAACAAAAGAAGTCCTGAGGGGGAAGCTGAGGATACAGGAAGAGTGTCCATCCTTGGCCTGCTTCCTCCCCATTAGGAGCACTGGGGAGACAGAAAACAGCACAAAACTATAGCAAAATACCCCCAAGGGACAAGAACATAGTTCAGCACCGTACCAGGGGAGGAAACATTTTATCCTTCTTTCTTTGACTCTTCAAGAGAGCCTTCCAACATAACCCATGATCCTCTTACTAATTTCAAGTTTTCTGAACCCATTTCAGGCTTTCCTGTTAGAGAAGAACAGCAGGGGCTGAAGAGATGGCTCAGCAGTGAAGGGCGTTGTCTGTTCTTGCATTGGACCTGACTTCAGTTCTCAGCATCCACGGAGGTAAGCTAGCATCTGACTGTGGTTCCAGTTCAGGGGATTTCATGGCATCTTCCGGTCTCAGTGGGCATCTGCCCATGTGTGGCACACACAGAAACAGTCACAGACATAAATATGTCTTTTTATTGGATGTTTTATTTATTTACATCTCAAATGTTATCTTCTTTCCCGGTTTTCCCTCCCCTTGCTTCTATGAAGGTGCCCTGGCATTCCTCTACACTGGGGCATCAAGCCTTCACAGGACTAAGAGCCTCTCCTCTCATTGATGCCAGACAAGGCCATTAATGTAGCTGGAGTCCATGTGTGTTCTTTGGCTGGTGGTTTAGTCCCTGGATGTTCTGCGGGGCAGTCTGATTGGTTGATATATGGGGTTGCAAACCCCTTAAGCTCCTTCAGTTCTTTCTCTAACTCCTTCATTGAGGACCCCATTCTCAGTTCAATGGTTGGCTGCGAGCACCCACATCTGTATTGGTCAGGCTGTGGCAGAGCCTCTCAGGAGACAGCTATATCAGGCTCCTGTCAGCCTGCACTTCTTGGCATCTGCAATAGTGACTGGGTTTGGTGTCTGTATATGGGGTGGATCCAGTCTATGGATGGCCTGTTCTATAGTCTCTGTTCCACATTTCTTCCCCTTTAAGGATATACCTTTACAAAATGCCACCTATACAAATACCCAGGACCATACATCAGCCAACACCCAAGTCCAAGGCTCTCCATGAATGCCTCCAGTCACCCAAGGCCCGGGCTTTGTGTTTATCACTGCTTCAACCCCCCAAATTTTTGTGGATGTTTTCCTCCAAAACATTCAGAAATCAGCTACTACTTCCCTGACTCCACTGCCCACTGGCTGCTTTTTCTAGAAACCACTCTCCCTGCCGGTCTCTTGTAATGCACTCTTTCTAATTAATGTCCATGTTCCCATTCCAGCCGAGTCTCATGCTAAAGGGTACCTAAGGCTGAGGCAGCAGGCTCCTGAGTTCTTGGCCAGACTGGGCAAGTCATAGTCAGACTATCTCAATGAGAGAAAAGGCACACAAGAAGGAGAGATGGCATTCACTAATCTAATACCCACACACCATTCTCAGAGTGACCCAGAGACTGAAGACAGACGTGTGTGTGTGTGTGTGTGTGTGTGTGTGTGTATGCACACATATCTGTGTGCAGGTGCATGAGGTGCTTATATTTGTGTGCATGTCTGTAGGGCCAGGGGTTGACTCAGGTGCCATTCCTGGGACACCACCTTTACTTTTTGAGACAGAATCTCATAGTAGTTAGAATTCAACAAGGAGGCAAGACTGGCCAGTGAGCAAACACCGGGGATGATGGGTTTGTTTCTGCCTCTCCAGCTCTGGGGGCAATCCTTCCAGGGTATCACCACACTTGGGTGTTTTGTTTGTTTATTTGTTTTTAATAGTAGTGGTAGCAGCAGCAGCAATAGTAGTAGTAACTGTTGTTCTCATAGATTTCAAAGATAAAAGGCATGTTTACCTGCCTGAGAACCTGGCAGAGCAGTTTTCCTGGGAGTACCCTGTCTTCTAGGTGAGAAAAGGGGAGACTTCTAGCCATCCTGTCTCAGGCCCTGTGGTGTGTATTGGGTTATTCTTCTTTCCCTCAAAGGGCAGAGTCCCAGCAGGCAGAGACTGGGCCCACATCTCAGTCCACACTGCATCCTCACCGGATAAACTAGCAACATTCCCAGAAGAGGAGGAGCCAGGCAGAGGCAGGGAGTCAGAGGTCATCAGATTCATCAAATGGTGAGACAGGAATGTCCCCAAGCCTGATAGTTAGGAAACACTAAAATCAAGACTCTGCTGCTGATGTCTTGTGGCCCTCTGCACACACTGCGGCAGCTTCAAAGAAGCTCCAGGGCCAAGTCCAGAAAACAGCTGCCCGAATAAACTCAGTAGACACACTTCAGGAACCTACTGGGTGTATCTAATTTCCATACCCTTGTGAGTTTCTGGCAGTCCAATTTGGCAGGATGAAAAATCCAAGTTGTACTGCATGTAGGCTTGCTACTTAAAACCCAGCCTTGTTCCCAGTACCCAGTCTGTTCGACAGACCAGTAAAACCTGAGCGAAATTCCAGGGGTGCAGGCAAGGAAAATGGTCCCATGTGTCCTGGACACTGTGAGCCTGGGGAATAGGTGATAAACAGAGACCCCTCCACAAACACTAACCAGAGCAGTAAAATCCACGAGAAGAGGGGACTATCAACTCACTCCCGTGTTGTGAAGATTCACGAGTATAGATGCTTCTGGATCTAGACTCACATTAAAGACATGCATCCCAGGACAATCACAACTTAGGTTTCAACACGTTTTGGACAGAGAATGTGTTTTGAACAGGGTTTCATGTCTGAGCAATGCAGTATCAGAAGAGATCCAGTTTGACCCCTACGTCTAGCATGTAAGACCTCTGGGTCAGTGGGAAACTGGCTTTTTCCTCATTTTCTTATTTCTCAATGGTGAAAATGGCTCCGTAAGAACCACAGAAAGTAGAAGGTATGTGGTCAGCTTCCCTGAATTTGCACTGCTCCTTGGGTCACTCCCATCTCGTTCTGGTTTCTTTGTCTCCCACAGGGTCCTTGGGAGTTCCTGTGCCTTCTCTACAGCCTTTTGCAATACCACCCATTAACTACGGTTAAAATTTGGCAGAGACAAAAAGGCATGCGTCAGGAAGTGGAACTGGCCTCCATTTCAAGGTGTCTTAAAGTTTCTGCTGCTATGAGCACCAAGACTCAAGGCAGCTAATGGAGGAAAAGACTGGTTTTATCTTATAAATAACAGGGGGACATCAAAACAGAAATTCAAGGCAGCATCCTGGAAGCAGGAACTGTTACAGAGAAGCCATGGAGACATACTGCTTAGTGCATGCTGCCCCTCCTGGCTTCCTCATCCTGCATTGTTATACCATTCAGGAATACACCACCACCACCCACAGTAGTCTGAACCTTACCACAGTGATTATTAATCAAGACAAGCTTGTTCTTTCTGTCTCTGTCTCTGTCTCTTTCTCTGTCTTTCTGTCTCTGTCTCTCTGTCTCTCTTTCTCTCTTACTCACTATGGAGACAAGATCTTCTTATATAACCAGCCCATTTTTTAAAACGCCTAATTCTTTTTCCTCAGGCTCCACTTCCCCCCAATATTAGGATCCCAGGCATATGATACCAAGATTACATAGGTCTAATGCCAGGCATTATGCTTAAAACCCCTATGAGAATAAAATAATTTCTCTTCACATTCCTTTCTTGGTTCTGGGACACGGAACAGAAAAGAACATCACCACAGTGCCCCAGCCAGGAAGCAGCAAAGACAGAATCTTCACCATTTCAGCTTCTATGTGCACCTACCTGGGCATATCTCCTTCAGAAATCATTAAGGAGTTCTTCACTTCTTAAAACCATGTCCTTCCTTAGCATACCACTTCCTCTGGGTCACGGTGATATCAGGTTGACCTTATGGGCATTTGGGAACAGGGCTACTGGAGTTGAACCAGAAATCTTAGCATCAAGATGAGCCAGAGAAGTGTGTGGTGTAGGTGTGAGAGAAGCAAGCTTGTGAAGCCCCGCCCTCACAGGGTGTATCTTTCTGTGCTGTATCTTTCCTCTGTGAGCATCACTAGACCGATGGACAGAGGAACTTAGATTAGACACCCTCTGCTCATCTTTCAGATTCCATCCCTCCTTAACTTCTCTTTCTCTTTTCTTTCCACTGATGAGTTCCCAGTATAAATATTGTTCTTTTTTTCTACTTTTTCTCTTAATTGCTCTTTACAAAGGGTTTCAAAGACATTGGAAAAGAAAATAAAAGACATTGGCTGGCTAGCTAACTCAATGATAGTAGAAAGGTAGATAAATGATAAGTATATGAATGATCTGTAATAGAGAAATAGAAAATAAGTAGGTAGAGATGGATGATTAAGAAGCACACATAATATATGTAAGAAGCAAATTATTTCTTTCTTTACCTATCTGGTATCTATGTCTCTTTTCTATTCATATATCTTTATATCCATCTTTAAGTCCATCTATTTATATTCTATTATACTCTATCTATCTATCTATCTATCTATCTATCTATCTACCTAAACATCTATCTATCTAGTCATCTGCATTCAAGCTAGTTGTCTGTCTGTCTAGAAGAATTGGGATA
Source organism: Micromys minutus (assembly GCF_963924665.1). Classification (NCBI taxonomy): domain Eukaryota; kingdom Metazoa; phylum Chordata; class Mammalia; order Rodentia; family Muridae; genus Micromys; species Micromys minutus. The sequence continues at coordinate 249,212,358 of NC_137969.1, forward strand.
TGCCTTTATCCCTCCAGATTCTATCTTCCAAAAAGGACAGAATAGTTGAGCTTCCAACTCTGTTCCTCTTTGTACACATCAGCCTGGATCCATTCAGCCTACATTTGCATAGTCCTCTTGGGTGTACAATCCAGTGGAATGGAGAAAAGATTTTCCTAGGCATCATCATCATCATCATTGTCATTGTAGTCACTGAAATCGTCATCATCACCATCCTCATCATTTTATTATTTTAGATTAGCCTCAACACTGTTGGTAGCATTGAAAGAAACCAGCACTACCAGTTGAGAAGTTAATTACAGATTTCTCCTTGAAATAAAACTCTGGTTTTTATTGAAAGTTGAGGGATTAAATCAAAAATAGCTGTAAGGTATGTCCCGAAACTGATGCATTGGAGCCCGTAATGTTTTGCTTAGAATAAACATTCCTTGTATTTCTTCTTCCCTTTTTAAAGGCCAGTCTGCTGCATAAAAGTCATCAGCCCTCTCATGCCGGGCCACAGAGGATTTGAAAAGGGAATTTTCTTAAGTCTCTGTGTTGAAAATGTGGCTTATGGGAGACTAACAAAGATATTTTTCCTTCTTCTACAGTGGGCTCTCATAATCATGACTTCTATGAGGGCCTTCTGCAGCCCTCCTAATCACCCAATTAGCTAACATCGTTTCTGTCCTCTGAAAGAGCTGCTCTAACTGAACATACGGCAGTTATTAAGATGCCTCTGCAATCGCTCTTCCTATTTTTTTTTTTTTTTGGTCGATATGAGCATCCCCTAGATAAAATAAGGTTTGATTTATAGAATTCCAAAATGCATGTGAGTATGATGTCTATAGATAAACAGGATAGTAGATGCAAAATCTCATTACGAGGAACGATTTTATTAGCATTTCTATTGAGCAGAATGCTATGTGATGGTAATGTCAACAGAATTGAACTCCAGCCATTTGTCAGCTCATATTTCCTGTGCTCCAAGGAGCAGGCCATATTCTCTGCAAGAAGGCTGTGGGGGGTGGGAGAGACAGACAGACAGACAAACAGACAGAGACATACAGTCAGACACAGAGACATATAGACAGAGACCAAGAAAGACAAGACACAGAGAGAGAAAGACAGAGTCAGACAGACAGACAGAAAGAGAAATCTTTCATCTCTATGAAAGAGACACACAGAAAGTGAGAGAGTTCTACTTTCTTTAAGAATAGGAAAGGTGGTAGGAAATTCCTTTTTAAAATTCTTTGTATTTTTAATTGTGTGTATGAATGCAGAGGTACACAGAGGCCAGAGGTGTCCATTGCAGTTGCAGGCAAAGGAGCCATCCAACAAGGCTGCTTGGAACCAAACGCTGGTTCCCCATAGGAGCAGTATGCTATCTCAACCATTCATACCCCAGAAGTGTCTTTAGAGCTGAGTCAGTAGAATAATAAAACTATGGTGGATAGACAACTTGTGTAGAGTCTGCTGTTTTCTAAGTGCTTAGAAAACGGCTGTGAGTCAGGCATCCCATAATCAAAATACCATGACTCGAGCTGTTTAGAATTTGGTTTGGTTTCCACTTCCAGATTCTGGAATATTTGCATATAGATTATGACATCTCGGGAGTAAGGCTGAAGTCTAAGTCAAAACTCCATATATGTTTCAGGTAGGCTTCATACACATTGCCTGGAGGAGATTTTACATGATGTTTTTATCAGGCATACGTTTTGACTGGGACCTGTCACAAGACGTCAGGCTGGAGCTGTCACGTGTGGTGGCATGCCAGAGTTTCAGAAGCCTGATATTTTTAGAGCCTTTCAGATGGTAGGTTTGGGGTGAGGAGGTACGGCTTCTGTAGTCTCTGGTTTAATCCCCATGTCAACCCTAAGAGAAAGCACAGTGACTTTTACTTTAAAAGTGCAGATTTTGCCACCAAAGAGGGTATGGCTGTCACACATGATCACGCAGATAGCCCAGAGAGGAGCGACCTTAGCCGAGGCAGGTCATAAAGTGCTAGAAGCATGTAAGCATCATGTGTAAATCCACACCTCTCAATCATTACATGAAAAACAGCACATGGGTGTTAGCTTAAAGGATAGAAGAGAGCTTTTGCTGAAGAGGATGGTGGGGGAAGGGGAGAGGGCTGGATGTAGGACCATGTCCCCAAGGAAGAGTTGCAAGTAGAGGACAGCAACAGACAGCATGGTGGTGTCTTATGAGAACACAGGATACATGCCAAAGGCTGGGGGGTGGGGCAGGGGTTAAGTGATGGAAAGCAAATCCATACACGTTCACACAATGCACAGCAGAAATTGCTTTCGGAATAACTTCAACACTTGCAGAAATGCGTGTAATATAAATGTGTCTGGCAACAGGAAACAAGATAAGATGGTCCTCGGTACGATCCCCTAACACAGAGACGGTGGCCTCCGTGGCAAACTCTAAGAGATGACAGGGTGCTTTTATCATGACTTTACAGGTGGTTCATTTGTTTATCTCTTTATTGTCCTATATTATGAACTTTATTTTTTCCCCACAGGGCTCAGGTTATTTTGTTTACGACCTAGTCATTTTCCTCAAAACTGAAACACATACCTGGAACCATAATCCGGCTAAGAACCTGAGGTTGAGCAGGTCATAGGTGCGAGAGGAGAGAGGAGAGAAAACTAATGTTGTTCTGCTAAGTGGTATTATACTAACCTGACTGCTGACGACTTACTGTGAGACCCATAGACGAGTGACCTCAAAGTCCTTGTCGGAGAGGCGGCTTCCATTTGTACTAAATGATGTTAACAGAGACCCACAACTGACCATGGAATGGAGAATAAGAGATAAGAGACAGCAGGTTGCCTACATCACAGCCACTCCCTGCCACAAGACACAGGGACCTCTGTGGAGAGGGAGCAGAAAGCTCATGAGAGCCCGAGGCTGTGCATTTCCACAGGGAAACAGTGTCTTCAGATGCTACTGGAAAGGTGCACATACAAAGTCACAGCAGTCATGGGCACAGCACAGGGTCCATGTAAGCTCCAGTCAGAGCAACTTCCTGCACAGAGAGGGGAGGTGAGCACGAGGCTCCGTCCCAGCCAAGATGCCAGGAGCCATTTATAGCTGCCGGGAAAGGGAGAGTCAGGTTTACTGTGGATGTGTGTAGCCCTGGTAAGTGGGCCACAAATCCGAGAACACACGGACAGTTCACAATGAACTCGATGGGTTAAAAGGGGTGTAGAAAGACACAAAGTCCAAAAGATAGGGAAGGCTGATGGATGTTCAAAACAGTCTCGAAGAGTACCAAGTAAACCCAGCACAAACTGACAGTGTTCTGTCGCATTTCTCAGCCTCTGTATTCAAGACAGATAGCTACAGATCATAGAAACAGGACACCCAGGGTGGCTGGAGAAAGCAGATGGCTCCACACAGGGTCTCTCTGCCTTCACAACCTGGGGACAGAGCAGCCCATAGAACCACAAGGACTCCAGCTCCTTTTGGTGTGTGTCAGGATGGAGGTAACAAGATGAGGGGTTTGGATGTAACTGTGATAGTAGAAGGTCACACACAGCATCCTCCTTTCTGACATCCACACCTTTGTCTCCCAGAGAGGCTGTCTTTCCTCTGCAAAACCCTTCCCTCCTCAGAGTGTGTGGGGCAGACTCTGAACCCCTATCTGTACCTTTCTGTTGCTTCCCACCAGACCCTTTCACCCACAAATGTAGGGCATCTTTGATTAATGAGTGGAAAACCCCTTCCTGAGTCTATTTTTCCAATTAAATAGGATAGACGCCATGGACACAACACAGACTTATCTGAACCAAACTCCTGCTCAGGCTGGGAAGGCTGAATGGAGAATTCCATCCAATACTTGAGGACAACCCCTCCCCCACCAGAATAGAATTTGGTGCTAAAACAAACACACAGAGTGCCTGGCAACATAAAATTTGTCTGTATAGTCAAAAGTCACAGGAGGATTTAAAAACAAAAGGAAGCATGATATCATTGTAATTTCGAACCAGCGCTACAGCGCGGGCGCACGTGAAACGCCTGAGCCCAACAGGAAGCCCAGCCTCCATCAGATGGGAACAAAAATCAAGGCACAAAGACAATTCGATATTATATTTCCTTTCATTGTGCCTCAATTTTCAATTTGTACGGATTCTGAACGGCTTGAATTGCCACTGTAGCAATTTGGTCTTGATGCAGGTCTTGGATGTCTGGGGGATCTCACGCTTCAGTCCGGGGGACCAAAGCAAAGAGCAGTGCACCCCACGTTCACGTCAACGAAGAGCAATGCACCCCGAACTCACGTCATGCCCTACAACTCTCCAAGAGCTCCGAAGTCTGTAAATTAATTTCCCCTCAAATTAAAGCAGGAGTGGGCATGAAATCCTTATTAGATTCTTGTTTAACCAAAGGGAACACGGGTTCTGTAAAATGCAGGGGAAGAATGAAATCTTGGACGCTCTCTTCTCATCTTGTGCCTGCGCGTTCATGTGTCTCGGCACATGATTCCCATCCTTATCATATATGAGTGTCTGAACACCTCTTCTTCCTCCATACAGAAGCTACAGTGCACGTGTGTGCATACATGTACAGAAAACTGCTAACACGAGCAGGAAGCCAGTCCTCCAAAACCATAAGCTCTGTGCCGGGAATGAAACATACTTTTAGATTTAAAAAATTATATATATATATATATATATATATATATATATATATATATATATATATATATATATTCAGAGATAAGAAGTCTGTGCATCTATGTTGAACGTGTACAGATTTATTTCCTTTGCTGTTATCCCCAAACCATATATTATAATCACCATTCATGCAGTGCTTACGCCACATTGGTTGAACTGGGTTACAAGCAATGGGGATGTGGTTTAAAGTCCACTGGAAGATGTAGGTGGCTTATAAAAACCTTGAAGCCATTTCACGCAGTAGATGTGGAAACATACCTATTTTAATATCCTCTCTGGATCCTGGCAACACAGCCCTGTGTTATAAGTTATGGTTGCATAGAGACACTGTGTATTAAGATGGGCCAGGGAGACCCTCCTGTCAGAGAGCATCATCCAGCGACCCGGAAGCTGCAGTGTGAATTGAACTTGCATGCGGATTTCACTGTGTTCTTCTCCCCCCAGATCCAGGTCTCTGCTCATGCTGTGGATCTTGGGAAATAAGGTTAACTTGGTGTCTATAATTCTGTTACTATGGTATAAAATGGAAGGAAGAGAATATAGTCCAATATCTATGATTTGGGTGAGAAAGAGGGAGGAGCAGGTGTGGTTGTGGTGGCGGTGGTGTGTGTGTGTGTGTGTGTGTGTGCGTGTGCATGTTGTGTGTGTGGTATTGTGTGTATATGTGGCACATGTATGTGTGTGTGCATGTATGGTGTTTGTGTATATGTGATGTATGTGTGTGTATGGTATTGTGTGTGTATGTGGTATATGCATGCATGTCTTTGTGTGTGCATGAATGTGTATGTGTGCATGTGTGTGTGTATGGTGTTTGTGCATATATGGTATGTGAGTGTGTGTGCATGTGTATGATATTGTATGTATATGTAGTATATGTGCATGTGTGTTTGTGTGTTTGTGGTGGAGGAAGGGGTATGTGGAGGGTGTGTTTGTGCATAACATGTATTGTATATCTGTCTGTATGTGGTGTATATGTGTGTGTGACCATGAGTGTGCATATGTGACAGTATGCATATGTGATTTGTGCATGTAGTGTGTGTGTGTGTGTGTGTGTGTGTGTGTGTGGGTGGGTGGGTTTTGGGGGTTGATTAGTGTAGAGGGTGTGTTTGTGTGTAGCATGTATGGTATATATGTGTGTATGTGTGTGTGCATGTGTGTGTGGTTTCTATGTGTTTATGTTTTGTTCTGTTTTTGTTTAATTTTTTATTTTAGATCAAAGTATGCACATATATAAACCATCAATGAAATGATGCTAGTGCCTTAGATTTTCACACATTCAGCGCTTTTCCAAACAATTTTCTGTGCATGAATCAGTTGGTAAGTCACCATTTCTCTTGCTTATGAAGTTATTGTGTGAAATGAGAATAATTCGAAGCTGAATTCAAAACACACACACACACACACACACACACACACACACCAGAGAATGAAGTCAAAGTGTTTGTCACAGGGCAGCGCTAGGGTCTTCTTCAGAGTGACCAGCTCATGGACCATATCTGCCATTAAGCACCAGGGGTCATGGCTGAGCAAGGTGATTCCCATCAAGAGAGGGTCCTTCTGGGGGTCTGCTGGAGAGCAAGCTGCAGAAGATCTGGCTCCATCCTTGGTCTAAGATCATAGAAGTAGGGTGTGGGTAAAACCTGATAACCTTGGCAGTGGTGACCCTTAGCAATTTGTAATAAAAATGGCCTCAATTTGGGTTGGGGAACAGATAATGTCATTCAGATAGTCTTATCCTCATACCTTTCCAGATATTAAGCCCAAATTGAAGTCTTTTAATGGCTGAGTCTTGTGCTGAAACTATGCGAAACAGTTGCTCCCATAATGCCTCTGTCTGATGCCGGAGCACAGCTGATTCACAAGAACAGCAGCCGCCACAGTCCTACGTCCATCGGTCAAAGTCCCCCCCCCCAACTTATAATCCTGATGAATGAACCAAACACGAAGCCTCAGAAGAGGAGGATAAATCCCCACAGCCACACACAGGAAGGTCACCCAACCCAGGGAATCCGGATGGTGCTAGATGTGCATGTTGGGAGTAAGTCTACCTTTGAACATCCTGTCAGACTGTAGGAAAATGCCCACATTAAAATGTACTGTGTCTCTTCTTCCAGGTTCGACCCCCTTTCAAAACTCCGAATGGCTTATGTACCAGGTAGTTGTCTCACTACCAAGTGTACGATATGATCATATGCTTTTCCTTTAGATGCTCTGGTGGACCACATGCCTAGGCTGGATGCTGAACAGAAAGGATTTTACAAGGATCAGTGATACATTGGTAGCCACATCTTCTACACCCTAACCACAGCTCCCAAGTCCCTTTTGCTAGCTTTGTTGATAGAAGAAAACACCAGACTCACACATTTGCAACAATGTAGCCATGCTGGGGACCTGACAGATGACCACAGAGTCAGGAGGTCTTCCCGCCTGGTCCTCTTAGCTGCTTGCAGCCAATAGCTAGAGGCAAGGTAATGTTGTAGCGGTAAATCAGAAGAGAGCATTCTTCTGTGGGTCAAGGGTATCCACCCACCTCTGATAAGTTACAAAACAGTGGCTCTGGACTGAGAGCAGAGTGAAGACCTCCCGCAACTGAGAATTGTCAGGACCTGAGATGATGACAACCCTTGGTCAGCCTGTCATCAGTATATCTAATGCTTTATTGAAATAACACCCCCTCCATTCATTAGCAAATTTCCTGTTGCTACTTCCCCAACTGCACGAGAATGTGTGGCCTAGAAAGATAAAAATATTTGCTATCTGACATCTTACACAAAAAAGTTGGCTGTCCCCTGAAGAGGGACTATTACCCAATAGATGTCTCAGCCTTCGTGTGCAGAGTTCTGAAGGGATTCTAACCCCGAATGTCTGACAAATGAATAAAATATTACAGACTTTCCAACTCAAAGGCACTGGGTATAAGAAAGAGAGTCACAATAAAAGGGAGTCCCTCGGGATTTATCGTTTGAGCCCTGGAGCAAGCCTCGCGTATCTGAGGAACTTTCTAGAGTGTGCTGGAAAAGGAGCCTTCGGTGCGATGGAGAGAAGCTGGGTCACAATAGGCTGAGGACCTTAAGGGTGGATGCTGGAATCCAGTGTCTGCTTTTAAGGGCTGAAGAAGACTGGCCCTCCTTCCTTCAGGGTCCCCTGGCACCTGGGTCCCACTTCCCAGATGATATGAAGAACTCAGAGTTGAAGTATGATTTGCAATTGAAATGGGACCAATGTATTATTGATGTCAGGAGCCATCGGGGGTACTATTTATTTACTCCTGTGAGATCTAAAAGGTCTCACAAGAGAAGGGAGAAGAAGAGGAGGGGGTAGGGTAGGGCAATGGTGGGGTAAGGGAGAAAAAAGAAACAAGAGGATAGTGGGAAAGAAAAAGAGTTCACCCCCCTCCCCCCCCCCTCTCTCTCTCTCTCATTTTTTTCTGATGTGTTTGTCTTCACGACTTCGAAGTGCTCGCTAATTCCATCTGTCCACAACAGAGCCATCCATGGTGGGAGAAACATTTCCATATGTGCAAATTAGCATCCAGCCTCCCTTAATCTTCGCCGTGGTCCTCTGAAGTCCATGGCAAGCTGCCTGCCAAACCCACTAATGGCAGCAGTGTAGATCTAGTGTTGGCTGAACTGGCAGGGGGCTCTAAAGCAATGCATGCCCCATCCTTTTATAGCATATCTTCCAGCAAGCCCTCAGCTCAGGCAGCAGGGCTTCCACCTAAACAAAGACCACAACCTTCCATACACCTACAGATGTCTCTTCTGATGAGACCTGGGATCCTCCTGACCCTTAGAGAGTCATACTTGTTGAGCTGGCTGGCAGCTCACCTGGCCAGACTGACTCTAGAACTTTTCCAAGCCTGCAAGATCCGGGGACACTCATATTTACCTGCTGCCTGGCCCTTCTCTCCACCTGTCCAAAGCCTATCCCACTGCCTTCCTTGTCTTCTGCTTTATTCTTGCTCCAGACAAAGCAGTTCATCTACCCATTCAGCTATGCATACATCCATGCCAAACAACTATGCAACACCACAAACTCCAAGAAAACACGGGAGACATGGCCAGATTCTTTTCTCCTGAAGGTTCTGTTCGGTTGAAATGGTACCCAGCAAATAAATCACCAGTCACTGAGGCTTTGGAAAGGATGGGTGTCAGTGCCTGTCTGGAAGAGACAGATGGGTCCTCCTTTGGTCTGGTTTCTGGGTTCGGTAACCTATCATTTCTACAGAAGCTTCTCTCCAGATGTCCCTTCTTATCCACCCTTTCTTGATGTTCCTGGGTAGTTGTAACTCTCATTCCAACACTGATGTCATCTCTGGTAACACATTCCATGTCTCTAAACCTAGGAATCTCTTCTGGGAACTTCTGCTTGCCCATCCCATTCAGAATACTCAGGGCAGGTCAAAAAATAAGTGGTAGGGGCAGTTTTTAGGGCCACTGAGTCCCATAATGTTCTCTTTGCCCCACCCATACCATCAGTTGTCTCTATACTTTTGGATTTTCCCAGCAGTACCCCTACCTATGTTAACATTGTAGTTTGCTCATTAAGAGAAAGACATCTTTGGAATGTACTACTTTGGGCCCTATCCATTCCACTTGAGTATCATAGAATGGGCACCAAGAAAATAAGTAGGAGCTAAGCCTCCCAAACGATGTTCCATGAATAGGTGACAACACACCACCATGAGGGACACTAGGTCACCCCAAGTGTATGCCATGTACAGAGAGCTCTCTTAGGTCAGATCCTCTCAGCAAAGGCTTTGGCTCCCTGGGATCTTCAGCAGAGAAATGAGACACAGTTGCTGGCTCATCTCAGAGGGCCTGCATCAACTGTCTGCCAGTTCCTAAGGAATAACGCAGCCTCACCTTCCAGTATCAGCACTACATCTCCTCTAGGGATTCTCATCAGAACAGAGCTTCAGAGATTAGAAAACAGGGAAACATCAGAGAGCTCATTGATCTCCTTTCTCAGCCCTTGCTTCATTTTGCTGGAGAGAAAGAGAATGCCAGAAGAGTTTGTTTGTTGGGCGGGTGCATCTTGTAAGTAAATTGGTGACATGATATCATTATACAACAAAGCAGGTCAAGCCTATCATTGGATGAGAAGTAGAAGTAGGCAGGAAAAGTCTAGGAAAGCAGAAGAGGAGGAGAAAGTGGGAGATTCAAGTGGAAGCAACAGGGAAGCAGACATAGATGTGTCTCTTGGTTCATCTCTAGATGGATAAGGTTGTTATGACTATTTCTAAGGGTTTTTATAGGTCAATTTATGTTAGCTAGGTGGGCATACACTTGGGTTTGTCTTTGACAACTGGTTGTAAGATTATTGTGTAGAGGGTTTGTGGATTGAGAATTTAACATATAAACCTGTTTGACAAGTTAATGGTTGTCGAGTCATGTTTCTACTGGGCTCATGGAACAAGATGTGTGGGTACGAAGCTTGGGAACTTAGCAGATTTTGCTCTAGCTCTGCACTGGAGCACCTACGGGTTCGGCTCCCACAGAACAAGACCACAGGGAGCTGATAACAACAGAAGTTTATTTTAAATGTACTGCAACAAGCTCCACTTTCAAAGAGACGATGGACTTCAAAGAACACAGAGAAAACGGGTGCAGGAGAGTAGCTTTATATCCTGAGGAGATAAGATGTCTTCATGTCAGAACTCCCTCCATGATCTCTCAAGCTGCCCAAATGTTGAAACAGCAATTGCCTCATGCGGACCCCAAATTACTAGATCTGCCATGCTCATTGCAGAGCTCTGAGCTCTTATGCTCATTTGGTCATTGTTGACACCAGGCAATCTTCAGTAGCTAAGCACCACACATATATCTCTAATGCACAAGATGCTGAAGCTGTCCACGGTGCAGCGGGTGATGTCCATTCTCATGAAGATTGTCAGTGAAAGCTCAAAGCACCTGCTTTCCTATCCTGAAACATTTCCATTATAAACCATGCATTGCTAATGGTTCTCTGAGCAGTGTGAGAATATTTCTCAAACCCTGTAGAGGGCTCAGAGGAGAGCTGGGGTCACACCCCATGACTCTGTAGGTCAGCTGCTGGTCATCTAGATGACAGAAAGGCTCCCCACTGAGACACTGGTGGCATATAGTTGTCACCTCTACTGTGTAATGCCAAAGGGTGACATTTGAAGCTCTTTCCACCTGAAACACCTTCTACTTCTTCTTCCTTCTAAGACTCCTAATAATTATTACCTGAGCAACTTAATACATATTTCAAGGGCTGGAGAGTACTGCAGTTAGCAGAGCTCCTGCCTAACATACTGGAAATCCTGAGTCCTTTTATCAGCACCAAACTGTATGTGGGAGTATACACCTGTCATTTAGGCACATGGGAGGTAGATATAGAAGGATCAGAGGTCCAAGCCCAACTTGTCTCTATTGTGAGTAGAAGCCAGTCTGGGTGGAATACAGGATAAGATTCAAGCAACCTTATCTGAGCCCCTCAGCCCTCACTGCCTCTGCCAAGTGCCCCTCCCAAGTGTCCAATATCTACAAATACTAAGTTACTATATAATTTTACCACCCCCTACTATAGATGATTAAACCATAATAATGTGTGAGAGAGAGAGAGAGAGAGAGAGAGAGAGAGAGAGAGAGATTGAGAGAGAGAGAGAGAGAGAGAGAGAGATTGAGAGAGAGAGAGAGAGAGAGAGAGAGAGAGAGAGAGAGAGAGAGAGAGAGAAAGAGAGATCAGAAAAAGGCATCAGATCCAATGCTGGGAACTGAACTTGGGTCTTCTGGAAGTATTTTAATCTCTGAGCCATGTCTCCATCCCCAGAACCTGGTGTGATGTATCTCAAATGTCCTTGTCCTAGTACACTATAAATCAGAAGGTAAATCCGAGTTACAACAGTATAAAAATAAAAAAATAGGGTGATGTGTACCAAGCCTATTAGATACATCTTAAGATATGCAGCCTGTCTCAAAATATGCAAATGTGATCCCTCCCTGTCACCAATAGGACGTCAGATCTCATCCAAGAAAGAAGCCATACCTGGGGGGCCTGTTGCTTCAGTGCTGGGAAGGGTCCTCTGGTTGCTAATCCTGACTTGCCTGGTGGTGCCAGCAATAAACCACAGCCTCTCCCTCGTCACAGGCTCCATATGCTAGCGCCCTAGTCTGCTAAACCACCAGCCAGCCTAAATTTGAAACATTTCTCAAGTGTTATACAATGTTGTAATAATGTTTTTACAAAACAAAGACTAAGTTACTGGAAGCCATTTTCAACCAATCAGCCTCTGAGTTAAAGAGGGGCCTGGGGTGGGCTTTGGTGACATGGGGCGGACAAGTGTGTATGTGCGTTCCACAGTCAAAGCCTGGCTGGCAACATCTGCTTTGTAAATGAGGAAGGGAGTGGAGAGGGAGGGGCTTGGGGATGAAGTGGGTCTGGGGAGAAGCCAAGGAATGTGGGTAGAAAACGAAGAAGTTTAAATCAAACCCAAGCCAAGTTAAGACTGCTCTTGGGTCCTGAGGCCACCTGCCCTGTATCCAGATGGCGGAACAGGATTTGAGGTCTCAGTTCATGCACAAACTTCATCCTCATGTACATATAACTACTCAGCTCCTGATGCTTCATGGTCTAGAAAGGCTTCAGCAGCAGTGGTGGCATCTCAGGGGCTGGTAGTGACAGTTCTCTGTCCAGAACACTCGGTTTTCCAAGTCTGGACGTGTTTGTTCAGAGTGTGTAGGGAAAATCAATAGGCAAGAGCTAGTGAAAAAGTAGGCAGCCTAAAAAAAGAAATGCGGGGGAGGGGGGTGGGTGGGGGGTGGGTGGGTGGGGGGGTGGGGGGTGGGGGGGTGGGGGTGGGTGGGGGGGGGGAGGGGGGGTGGGGGGGGAGTAACAACAATGTTTCCAAGAATATAAACTACCTTTACTAAAACTATCTAGATGGACATAGAATATGTTTTCCTCAAGCCATCTCTCTGACAGTGTCTTCAGTAGCAGCCACACAGATACAGTGAAGAACTCTCAGGCAGATAGCTGGAGACTGAATACCTAGGACCTTTGAGAAGAAGGAACACAGAGGAGCTTAGGAAAAAAAAACTTTAGCAGGTTAATAAACCCCTCAGCATCCTCAGCCCTCAACAAAATGCCAATTACGAGAGCTGTGGATGCCTTCTCAGTCCAAACGGAATGACCAGCACCCAGAAGTCAAATGACAGTAAGTGCTGTGGAGGAAGTAGGGAAAGGAAGGCACTGTTGGCTGGAGTGTCAGTCAGTCAGTGCAGCTGCCATGGGAACCAGGGCGGGTCTTCTACACAACTGTATCTACCATGGGACCAAGCTATAGGAGTCCTGGGATTAGACCCTAGGAAACCCAAGTGAGCATATCATAGACACGTGTCTGTCCTTGTTCCTGTACACTGCTGTTCTACTTGCCAGAGCTAAGAAATGAAACCAACCTAGGTGCCAGTGTGAGAGATAAATGGGTAGAGAAAATGGGGTCCATGTCCACAGTGGAGTTTGGTTCAGCCAAGCTCAATAGTGACATGTCACTTGCAGGACTACAGATAGACTTGAAGGTTCTAGGTTCCTTGGTATGTGTGACTCCACCAAAACTGGCTTTACTCCCCACCCCCTCCCTACCCCCATTTCTGCACTGAGTGCTACCTGTCCTGAAGTTCATGGGGATAAGTCAGTGAATCATAGTAGGGCAAACAGGGCAAACAGTGTCACTGTATGAACAGACGGTCCTGCCTCGAATTTCTCGATCTCCAAATTATTTTTATCTAGGCCTCTCTGATCCTTTTAAGATGAGGTTATATACATAGGCAGGGTTTTTTAAAATGTTACATTAGAAATGGATAGCTGCAAGGAGACATGACATATATGTTTGATTTTGATTCCTAGAAAGTCAGAGTTTGTGATTTTCAGAGTAATAATACAAGATTCAGGCAAGTATGTTCACAAACTTCGTGTGTGTGTGTGTGTGTGTGTGTGTGTGTGTGTGTGTGTGTGAAAGAGAGATTTATTATAGACATTCATCTTTAAACTAATGTATAGTTACTTTATCAGAATAGGAACCTGGTATACTGGTTCTTGTATACAGGAGGGACACAAATGTGTGTGGGAACACATTTTTATCTTTATATGCCTGTTCATTTGTGTGTGGATGAAGAAATACATATGTTACACACAGTATTGAAAACATTTAGAAAGGTTCAAAACCACCTCCTGCTCTGGTGTGTGGAATGCGACTTTCCCAATTCTCTATACTTGGTAGCTAGACTATTTTCTGTGTCTCGCTCCTATAAAACCATCGAGTAACCATCTATGCATGATTTTCACCATGAAGCTTCAATGTCAAAGTGCCTGGGAGTCTTTGTACAAGACACTGGAAATCGCTGGGATTTGCACAGCAAGCAAATGGTGAAACTTCACACTCAGTTCCTCAGTTTCGTTCCCATGCAGCATGTGTTTAGGTCTTCTAACTTTACCAGTCTCACCAGTGAAAGTGGATGGGTTCCACTGGCTTTCCTTGGCACCTCTCTGCCTGAACTTTGGGAGTATAAACGTTACCCGAGTTCTTACTCCATGAACTTTCCATCCTCCCCAGATCTCCAGGAGTGATTTCCACAAATAAGTTCGAAGACACTGGCCATTGCTTTGTCCCACTGGGTAGGGCTTGTATTCATTTAGGGAGGAGGCAGGTATGAGAGAAACATCATCCCTGTTCTGGATGGGGGCCAGGGATGACAAGTCAGGTGGTCGTTTACTCTGATCCACTGAATTACTCCAGGACCTGACCAAGCCTCTGCAGAGCTGAGCCTCCCCAACCCCCAACCTGAACAAGTACAGATGGGTGTGTATTCCCTCGTGGCTATCAGCCTTTCAGGAGGAGGAGGAGGACTGTGAAGGCCCCCTGCAGATTCTACTGCCCATTTCCCTGGCTGCAGCTCTTCCATCATTGCAGGCTTACCTTCCACATGCCCCAGATGTGTTACAAAGCCCCTTTGGAGAAGCCTGGTGTCAGGGAGGCTGGCTGGCTGGCTGGCTGGTCCAGGCTGTTTGCACCTTCAAGCCCCATCCACAGACCTTGTGGTTTCTTTTAGAGCAGCAAGCCAGCCCTAGTCCATGTTCCCCACCTTACTCTGGGCATTCTTCATCCCTGACCATGACACATCAGGATCTCAGCCTTCAAGAATCCCAGATCAAAGGTGGGGTCCTCGTTCTCTGTGTAGTATATCCTCTGTGCAAGAAGCCAGGGCTGAGAGCGGCCACCAAGACACAGTTCCGAGTCTCCAAGTCTCCACTCCAGCTTTACGGCTTCATGACTTATGAATTATTAACGAGCCCTCTGTTTGTAATGCTGGGCTCTCTGCTTCCTCCAAATTAAATTACGGAGGATATATTTGATTATAAACACACTTAGTAAATGTTTTCATTGTTGCTTTCTGTTGCCTCCTTTGTACTAAAGTGTTATAATGTCAAAAAGTCAACCGCAAACATTGCAGCCTGCCTAGGAAAACCATTTAAAGCAAACACTGGGCAAATTAAGTAATCAGAAATGAAAACCACTTTAGGACAATGGTGAATATAATTTGTCATCTTTCTCTCTGTCTCAAAAAAAGAAAAAGTCAGCGGATGGGGGCATCTCTTCTGCAGACCCACACTTCTGGAAGGAGACTTAAGAGATCGGGGCCCGGATCCGGAACATCTCTTTGTACCTGTACAGCCTGAAAATGGAGACTTTTCTCTGTGCCTCTCTTTTTTCATCTGTAGAATGGGAGTGATACAGTCCTCCATCTCCTCCTTCATCCCTGAGAAAGACAGTCATATAAACTGTCCATTATCTACAGGTCTTAGCACAAAACTGTAACTTATCTCCTGGTCTTTGCTGATTTGGTCAAATAAAAGAGAAAAACATCAAAGGGGGAAGGCTCTGTTGGGTGAACATTTGCCTTGTCCACATCCGCCAGGCGAGTGAGCAAGAGCTTCCAAGGAGCCACAGCCGACTTTCTCAGGGCTGTCAAACAGTCTAGCAGCTTACACATCTTCGGCCCAATGAGAGAGTGGTAGCCCTGCGGGTGGACACCCACTGCCATCCCAAAAGAGGTGGTCTCCTAGTGTTGATGATTCTGAGATGGAGCTCAAAACCAGAGGGCTGACTGTGGACCATGAAATGGGGCCAAAGACACAGTAGAGATGCTTCCAAGTGGAGGGAACTGGAGTATAAGGGAAGTCAACTAAGGTTTTTGAAATCTCCAAGTGTTGAATACAGTGTATTCCAAGCCGAGAACCCACAATGCTGATATCTGTGTGTATGGCTAAGAAACAAAACTGGACAAATCCCCACATCCATTCTGGAGAGCACGTAGAAATTCTCTTCCCTGCCGGTGGAAGATATTAAGGCACTGAAGTGGAAGATGGTTATCACATCTCTGTTAGTTTTGTCATTGTTGAGACAGAATACAGAGTTCCCTGTATTATGGGCTGGCCTAGACTCAATATATAGCTGAGGCTGACCTTGAACTTCTGAAATTTCTGCCCCACCTCTTGAGCACTGGGGCTGCTGGTGGGTTTTTGCACTCGTGACAAGTAAACCTGGGGCTCCATGTATTCGAGACAAAGGTTCTACCGGTTGAACTATACCTCCAGGCCATCCCAGCTCTCCTCTAGAGAGACAACACAGAGGGGAGAGAGTGGATTCAGGAGCTGGAGCTGCCTCATCTTGAACCCTCAGCAGATACGTGTTTTTCCAGCCCTTAGACATGCCTTATGTTCTTCGTCTGTCCATGGGAAGACAGCTCACTTCTCTGACAGATACTTATTCTTATTTTGTGTGTATGAATGATGTTGTAGCCGCCATCTGTATGTGCGTGCCACATATAAACCTGGTGCCAACAGAACCAGAAGATGGTTTTGGATCTCCTGGAATGGGAACTAGAGAATGTTGTGAGCCTCTGGGTGAATGCTGGGCACCAAACCCAGGTCCTCTGCAAGAGTAGCCAGTGTTCTTAACCTGTGAGCCATTTTCCCACCCCAGACCTTACTTTGTCTCACCTTTTCTATGCGAAAAAGTGGTTCTCCCTCAATGTAGGAGAGTAAACACAAGTTTGAATGTTGGGGAATATGAGCCACTGTAGCCTTGCACAAAGCATATCTTTGTTACCTACCTCAGTTTCCCCAAATATAAAATTCAAGGTCTGGAGCAGCACACTGGCCCATCATGCTATTAGGGGGACACGTGGAACACAGCTTGTTCGGTGGGATCATGGTTCTTTCAGAGACCTTAGCATGACAAATGACACTTAATACATGCTACAAAGGCACCAGATGTGGACTTTAATGAAAAGAAAATGGCGGCTCCACAGTTTTGAAAATTAACTCCATCTCTCCACACAGCCTGTGGTTCTGAGGTCATAGTGGAGGTTTGACAGCACTTGTGGCTCACACATGCTTGCGTCTTCATTGTGCTCCCTGTCAAGTGTTCACTGAGCACCTACTAGTGCCAAGAACTTTCCTAATCCCCAGGGGAGACCAAGAAGAAAGTAATTAATGCAAACCAGCAGGTCTCTGTGACCTCTTGGAAACCTCTGGAAGGCAGCTGTGGGGTTTATCAGCCTCTGTTGAAAGAGCAGCTGGTTAGTTACTTTGGGTGGGAGGTCATCTGGAATTATGGGGGATGCTTACATTCAGAGTTGGTGGGTTTGGGGCTGCTGGGATGGTTATGGTGGTAATGATATGGGGAAAGGGATACTGCATTTGGGATTTGTGGATGGTAATATCAGTGATGCCAGAAATGAGGATCGCTAATGGGAGGCAGTCACGGCAGGGCTGCCCATGATAATGATGGTGGTAGTGTTGAGACTGGTGAAACTGGATTTAGTGGTGCTGGTGGCAATGCCAGCGGTGGTACTGATGGTCTTAGGAGTGACTCTACTGGAAAAGGCAGTGTTGACTGTGGTGGTGCTGGTGATATTACCAGGAATGGCCGCGAGACCACCAGCGGGTATCAGTGGGGGTTGTGGTGCCAATGTCGAAGGTGAAGGTGTTGATTGTGATGTTGGAATTTGGGGCCAGAAGAATTAGCAGGACGTTTTCTTGTTGATGATTGTTGATGATGTCGAGGTTGATAAAGAACTGGGAACCTTTTACCCACAAAGGAATGAGAGTTGTTTATAAAACCACGTAAGCCAAGAAAGGTGAAAACCGAGGCATAATCATTGTTTGGCTTTGATTCCTGACCTTACCTGTACAAGGGTTGTGTGCAGAGTCTACTAGCCTTACTCAACCAAAACCATCATTGCATTTCCCAGAAGCCCCAGCTTGCTCCCATCATCCCTTTGTAGCACGTCCTCCTTCTACTTTTTATTCCAGGCAACAATGCACTGTGTGGCTGGAGGCTGACTCTGGGTACCTTTCCCTAAGTGAGACTCAGGGAGGTCCAGAAAACTGAGCACCAAGCACCGTGAGGCCTCCAGTTTTAGAGCTATAAAGTGTGTGCGTGCTGTGTTTCTATGGTGTCAGATGCAGCCACACAAGCTTTCAGCCCAGGCTTGGTCAAAGATGCTGACCAGCGGCCCCCCCCCCCCACTGTACTGCAGCTGTCCTTTGCAAAAGGATGTGAAGGGGAGGGTAAATTAAAAGGTTCATCTTCCAGCTTGGTTTGCAGGCAAGTTGGTATAGCAGGGAACTGTGCTTTCTGTGACTGCCTTCTCAGCCCTGGACTCCATCCTGAACAGCTGCAGTACCTAAGTCTCTGCCTTCAGAAAGTATGAGCGTTGAGCAGAGGAGCAGTGTGTGCACTCCTTGGGCAGAGCAGCTAGCCCACCAAAGCTTTCTCCACCCAGGAAGACCATGAGGCACCATGAGAGGGGAGTGCTTTGGGTTTAGTGTGAGAAATGCTGAAGTAATTAGAATCAAAAGAAAACCCAAACTAAAAGCCTTCCTGCATTTGACCTCAGCATTGAAAGTTACAGACCATCACGGAAGCACCTCCACGGTAAGAGGACTGAACACAAGGTTGTGTGTGATAAGGGTTTCCCAGAAGGGGACAGGACAGGGAGATGTTGGGGAAAGGGGGGGTTTCCAGAGATAGCAAACATCTCAGCATGAGAGGGTCAGCTTGGGCGACAGCCTGGCAGGGCAGAGCTGAATAGTGGTCTACAGTGGGTGGATGAGGAGCAAAGATAAGACACACATGCTGGATCTAGGCATCCTGTTCTAGAAGCAGTGGTCCATGGACATCTAAAAGGGTCACCTACCATCCTCCTCCAACCTCCCAGATTAGTCCTGGTGTGAGGACATAGAGCATTGTAGTCTGGGGGCTGCCATGATTTTACCATTGGTACAATGCATACAATTGAATTCTGGACAGTTTGGAGCCACCAATGCATTCAGGGTAATGGGCCATGCTAGACTGAGTGGTAATGAACAGCGACCCAGAGTCACCATCAACAATATGTGAGGAACCTTGGGTCCCAAGATTTTGATATGGATACTGGTCCCAACACACACAGCCTTCCCAGGGGTGCTTATTTTGGGTCAACTTAACACACACTAGAGTCCCCTAGGAAGAAGGAACATCAGTGGAGGAATTCCCTTTATCAGATGGGCCTGTGAGCTCATGGCAGGGGTGGAGTTTGGGGAGGAGTGAGAGAAATGATTGATGTGAATGGGCTCAGCCCACAGTGGGCAGTACCATTCCTAGGCAGGTGGTTCTGGCTGATATAAGAAAGCAGCTGTATCTGCAGTGAAAAGCAAGCCAGGCAGCAGTGTTCCTCCACCATCTCTGCTTCAATTCCTGCCTTCACGTTCCTGCCTCTGCTTTTGGTCTTGGGTTCCCATGAAGATGAACTGTGACCTATAAGCCAAATGAACCTTTTCCTCTCCGAATGGATTTTGCTCATTGTTCTTTTCATAGCAACAGTGTGCAAACTAGGATGCCTGGAAAGTGTTTCATTTGGTGGTACTTTGTATTGGCTCTTGGCAATCTGAAGGCAAAACCATGCAATAGTTTAAATGATTATGAAGAATATAAACAAAAAACTATAATCTCAAGCTGTTTATTCCAGGCATTCAAAGTCCAAATGAAGAGGTACCCAGTGACACTCCAGCTTCTGCCTCTATGGCAACTCCCCTCCCAAATTTAGACAGTAAATCATTGCAAATTTGCAATGTGATTAAATAGTCCAAACAATCCCTGGAGCCACCAGGGTGTCAGTAATACATGGTATATCTTAATAAATCAGAGTTTTAACCAAATACAGCAAAAAAAAAAAAAAAAAAAAAACCTGTGATAAAAGAGGCTGGGAAAGCAAAAATACATTAGACAGGAAATGTTCGGCATGTGGCTACCCAACCACGTCTTAAGAAGACAAATGTTATATATGAAAACAGTCTCAGTGAAGAGACTAACTGTGGCTATCTACATAAGGGAGAACCTCAGTGAAGGCAGAGGGGAGGGCGTAATGCCGGAGTGCAGTGGGTGAGGGCAGCTCAACTCTTGCTGTCTCCTCCAGGAGTGACCTCCTGGCCTGTTAACTTCAGGGAAATGTGGAGGGAGGAGCAGTCTTAGGAAGTCCTAAGAGGAGAGTGAGTGACTAGGAACTTGAGACCGTTCATGAACCTTGTTACTGATATTAGAAGGCAGTCTTATCTGTGGAGGAGTTGCTCATTTTCTGTATCCCCCACCCCCTGAAAACAGTGCCTGCTGTTTGCTGGAAACCCCTCAGTAGGCACAGTACGATGTGCTTGTGACAAGCCCACTTGATCCACCCTCCAGAGGAGGCGAATTTCCTAGTGTATCCCGTATACATAGTGACTTCCAAGCAGCAGCGCAAAGCTAAGATTTCATGTTTGAGTGTAGATACTCCCAAAGGGTACCGCTAGAGAGACGAATGGAAAATGCAGACGGCAGAACGCCCTTCTAGCACCCATCACGTGGTGCCTGTGTCTCAGAATTGCATCCTGCACATACAACTGGGCTGAGTGGACATTGTCATATTAGATGTTGTGTGGGAAGGTTCAAGACTTCACACCTTCCAGCTGCCTGTTACTGAGCAGCTGGCCAGTTTCTTTTGACAGGCACCTATACTCTTGTCTAGCTCTTGTGAGCAACATGTACCCAGGAAGAACCAGCTTCTGTATGCCTCAAACTCTAGCAAGATGCAGTGGCAGAGTCCCCGAGGATGGGAAAGGTTTTGCTACTTTAAACTTCTGCCTGCTTCTTGCCTGTAGCTTCCTCATTCCTTCTTGAGAACCCTTCTCTGACCCAAGCTTCATCATATGATTCAAGAGTTAGACTCATGGCAAACTTCTGATCTATCTCCCCTCTTTAGAGGATGCCCATTATTATGGAAATGATGTGTGTGTGTGTATGTGTGTGTATTTAACTAACCTGCAGTATCATTTTGTCTTGCATTCCATTGTCACCTACCAGCAATATTTCCTATGACAGAGGAAGTCTCTTCTGGCCGCCATTTTCTGGTCCACCATATGAAGTCACAGCATGGAGCCCTACGGGTGGGCAATGGTGGCGAATTCTGGCCAGAAAGGGGCCAGCCTGGTGGGCAAATTTTCACCCAGAGAAATTTAGCGATATCTAGAAACTCCTTTCATGGTTCAAGCATTGATGGGGGTGTCTACTAAGCAGAGGCCAGAACATTTTAACCATGGTTCCTCATGTTGTAGTGACCCCCAACTGTAAAACCATTTCCATTGCTACTTCAAAACTGTAATTTTGCTATTGTTGTAAATCACAGTGTAAACAACTGTGTTTTCTGATAGTCTAAGGTGACCCCTGTGAAAGGGGTCACAACCCACAGGCTGAGAACCACTATTCAATGACCAAAGGCGTGGCAAGATGGCATGTGTGGTAACATTTTCACCTCACAAGCATGAGGATCCGTGTTACATGCCAAGAATAGATCTAAAAGAGTGGGGTGTGGTGTCATGCGTATTTCATCCTTGTGCTAGGGAGGCAGAGGGAGACAGAAGGGTCCCTGGGGCTTGTGCGTCAACCTCATAACCTACTCAATGACTTCTGGGCCAGTGAGAGACCCTGTCTTACAATACAAGGTGGATGGTCCCTGAGGAATGACATGCACTCTCATACCTGTACTCATGAACTATATAAACACACACACACACACACACACACACACACACACACACACACACACACTCATGTACACACAGAAAGTGATCTAAAACCAAACCTGTTATTGCACTGGAAAAGAAAACTCAGTGTCATTGTATACTTTTGGTGAAAGCTTTAATAATGTTAGCAACCAAAAAAAAAAAAAAAAAAAAAAAGAAAAAAAAAAAAAAAATCCATCCAGAATGGCCCCAAGGCAATGTTCTCTTCTCATCTGAACACTCTGTGTCCTACGTTCTTTCTAACAGAATACACATTGAACATAATTACATATTTTCAATATTATAAGTATGTGTTTAAATAGAATGCATATTTAATAATATATGCTTTCTATATTATAAATATGTATTTTGCATAAACATATACACTTCTGAAATGATTACACGCCCAGCAAAGGAGAGTAAGAAAGGCATGGGGAGGGAAGAAAGGATGCAGGCTCCAGGAAACTGAAGGGCAACCCTGTAGCTGAGTAACATTGCAATGAGGAACAGAGACCTTCCTGTCTGGTCACCTATAGGAAAATGTTTGGCTGTGTGCCAGACCTGCTGGGGGGTAACTTGAAGCATTTTCTCCATGTCTGCTCTCCTGTTTGCAGCCAGCAGCATATTCTTCTGGTGCTCAGCTCTGAGATTGTGCTCCAGTGAATTCCAAGGCCTTGAAAGCTCAAGGGCCAACAATCCCACAGGTTGAACCCCATCTGATGTCAGACTGAGCTTCATGCCATGGATAGGAAAGACTCTCACTGAATAAGACAGGACAGTCCCACAAGACTCCACTACCATCTTTGTTTCTCTTCTGCCCTCGAGTCACTGTGAGACTGCAGAGATACATCTAGAGTTAGGATGGGGTTAGGAAAGACTATTGAGTGGGGACAGGCATTGAGCAGTTCCGATCTTCAGCACAGCCTACCTAGATTAACAGTGAAGTGCTTTGAGAAAGAGGAGCTGATCCTGAGGCTGTCAGAACTGTGCTCACTCCTGCTGCTGACACTGCTGCACACTGGGAAGATGGTACAGCAGTGTGCTACCTGGCAAAGAGCTCAACCCAAAAGCTCCACCAACCTCATACAGCATCTGCACCACTGGGAAGCCGGATAATATACGATACAAGCCCAGCAAGTCACAACCAGTGGAGGCTCCTGCCACTACAACATTTGGCTGCTGTCTCCTCTTTCTCCTCCTCTTCCTCTTCTTCCTTTTTCTCCTCCTCTTCCTTCTCCTCCTTTTCCTCTTCTTCCTCCTCCTCTTCCTTCTCCTCTTCTTCCTCCTCTTCTTCCTCCTCTTCCTTCTCCTCTTCCTCCTCCTTTCCTCCTCTTCCTCCTTTTCCTCCTCTTTCTCTTCTTCCCCCTTCTCTTCCTCCTCCTTTTTCTTCTCTTCTTCCCCCTTCTCTTCCTCCTCCACTTCCTTCTCCTCTTTCTCCTCCTCTTTCTCCCCCTTTTCTCCTCTTTTTCCTTCTCTTCCTCCTCCTCCTCTTTTTCCTGTTTTCCTCCTCCTCTTCTTCCTCCTTTTCCTTCTCTTCCTCCTCATCTTCCTCCTCATCATCCTCTTACTTCTCTTTCTTCCCCTCTTTTTCCTCGTCCTACTTCTCATTGCCCACTTCCATTTCTCCTTCCCTATTACCCCATTCCTTTCCTCTCCCTCTTCTCTCCTTCCTTTTCCTTTCACTTCCCTGCATCATCCCTCCTCCCTCTTTCTCCTCCGTTTCTGCTCCTTCTCTCCTCCCTTCTCTCTATTCCTTTAACTCTTCTCCACCTCCCTTTCTTTCTTCCTTGACTCATCCTTCTCCCCCTCTCCTTCCTGCTTCCTCTTTCCTCTCTCTTCCTCCTCCACATTTCTTTCCCCCTTTTATTCCTTCTATTCTTAATTTAAGGCATGGGGGATAGGTTCAATACTTAGTGCTAGCTGACCTTGAACTTATTGACCTTGGTTGTTCAAGCTGGTCTCAATCTGGTAATCCTCCTGCCTCATTCCTGAGTGAAAATTACATGTACTACCGCTGATGTAGTTTGCTCTAATCTGAAGTGAGCATGCAATCTTCTCTGAGTTTCAGGGCTAATTTGACAGTCTTGTTTCTTTTACTTTGGACTAGAGCACAAAAATTTAAATCAATTACTCATAAACATTTACGATGTGATTAATTTAATTTTCCTTAAACAAAGGGGGTATATTAAAAGAATCAGCCTGTTTCTTCCCACACTGCGGTGACAGGATTAAAAATTAAATTTGTACATACTTCATTTCTACATAATAAAGCCTTTTTGCAGAAAAAGAAAAAAAAAAGGAACGCAGTTCATCTAATTAAACCAAAGAAAATGGCCTGCAGGAATGTTAGAGTATTACAGCTCCAGCCATTACCAGAGCCTGCTCAGCTCTGCAGTTTCTAAAGCCCTGTTCCAGGCTGAACGGTCCAGGCAGCTCTCAGTGGCTGTGAACTGTGCAGGTGACACCCGCAAAGCCTGGGCCCTTCCCGGCATCAGTCCACAAGGGTAGAAAAAATGGTTCAAAGATCTTCAGCAGTTACCTATTTATCATGATGTGTTTGGTTGGTTGGGTTTCTTGTTTGTTTGTTTGTTTGCTTTAAGAAAGGAGAGCTGGAGTCAGGGTGAGCACTGGCTGCTCTTAGGAGGGACCTAGTTTCTGCTCTTGGCACCCACACGGCAGCTCACAACCATCCATAAATAACTCTAGTTCCAGGGGATCTGAGGCCCTTTACTGAGCTCCGAGGGCACTTCGTACCCATGGCATGCAGACACACGTGCATACCCATAATATAAAAATAGGTGATTCTTAAAAAAAAAAAAAAGAGAATGAAAAGCAAAAGATTAAATTTTGTCAAGAAGTGTCAAAATAAAATGATGTGAGCAGGACCTTTAAGGAAGTGAATGTACGCTTATTTTTTAACCATAAATATCAAAATCATTGGCATACACATTCCCTGAATACGTTCTTAGAAGTGTGTGTTTTTTCTGGAATCTGTACGGACTTCACAATCCTCTATGACATTGTTCACACAGACATGGTGTGGTCTCAGATTTCTCTGGAATGACAGCATCCAGATACATGTAGACCGGTCTCCTGGCTCCGCTGAGCACAGTATAGAAATGAGTAAGGACTTCCTGAGCATCTCCTGCGGAGACAAAGGGGCATCTCCACACAGGCCCCATCTTCCCACAAACTACGTTGTCTGCTAAGCTCCTAATTTGGTTCTTTAGGGCATTCTGCAAAGATAATTTTTTTTCTTGGAAGTTGGGCCCTAGAGGAACCTTACAAAATCATTGGCCAACTTCCTAGTCTGGTGAATCATCCCTGCCGCATTTTAGGTCAAAGCAACGCTGCATGACAAATGTCCAGCAAATGTTTTCTGGGCAGAAGACTCCCCAGCAACGTTTTGGACAGTGTCATGGACGCTGCCAAGTCAAGTGCATCTCTGCATATCTGGATTCTTCTGCCCGGTCAGAATGTGACCCAGGACACCGGTTAAATTCCATGTTGGTTGTTCACAGTCTGACCCCAGGGCTTCCTGCGTGAGCTGCTTAGTATGTTCTTGTCTGATCCTAGTGACATCCGTGGGGAAGGTTCAGAAAGTCCAAAGCTATTTATTTGAAATCTTAGAATCCAGAAGGTTCTGAAAACTGGATATTCAGCCGTACATCTGGTACAAACTCCTGGGGCAGCAAAATCAGAGCTGAGCAAAATGGCATGTTATTTATAATCTCCCTTCATCCCTCAGACTGGGAGCAAGCGTGTGGGTGGGGGTGGAAATATTAATGAGTTTTATTTGCGGGTGTTCACGGCAGCACACAGTACAGTCATATGCATATCTTGCCCGTATTAGTTACAAATTGTTGGGATTACAGCTCCCATCCCCCTCCCCCAGTGACTAACAGCTTAAATTTACATACCCTGAGTATCCTGTCTTGCGGTTCCTATGCTTATGTAATCTGAGCCTGTTTCAGCTGAGTCCTCTGCCGAGGGGTCTCTTAAGAGTCTGGAGTCAATCAAGCATGGGTATGGGCCCTGGTTGCCTTATACATTGCCGTATAGTTGCAAGCACAAGCCCAGGACAACACCTTCTGATATTCTTGGAGCAGTTGTTAGGATTCACCTCTCAGGGGCTATTGATGTTATAGTTTCTATGGCTTGTTGGCCAGAGACTGACCTCAGTTTCTTCTAGTTGGTTCTCTCCACCACAAGAAACACGGATGAAGGAACAAAGGGAAACATCAACAAAATGGAAGGCAGTCGTGTGACATCCAAGGGGCTTCCTCCTGCTCCTTATCGGATGAGAGTTGGTAGATATTGCTCAAATCCGAAGTGAGAGGTTTCAAGGGGGCACAAACAACAGCAGAAGGCTTTGGGGCCATGGTAGAAGTCGCCAGCCACACAGTAATGTCAAATCTTGGCCCTTTCATGCTCTAATAGACAAATGTTATTACCCTTGATGCACAAGGAATGGGGATGAGTCCTGTGCTATCAACATTTCCATCTTCTGATTCTCAAGATCATAATCACTTGGCCTCAAGACCTCCTATATGTTCATCCTTTTCTCATGATGTGACCTCACTCCAGATCCCTCTTCTGAGTGGTCTGCAGTAGCCTAGGGGAAGAGTCCTCTCTGAAGCCTCAGAAACTGTGTGACCCTGGACCAGTCACCCGGCCTTCTCATGACACACAAGATGATGCTACCTTCAAGAGTATGTGGCCTTTTCACATCAAGATACCACTTGACCTTCTGGAATCTGCAGCCTACAAACAGACAGCCTCTGCAGGCTTGAACTCGATCAAAAGCCAGGCCAGGAAGGAAACAGACTGATGCTGGGTGTCTCTATGGCTTTCCCAGAATTCCCCAGAAATCTTCCTTGTGTCAGGAAGAGAGTTCAAGTACAGGACTGCAGTTGGGAGTCCAGTGAGAGCACCTCAGAAGCACAGAAGAAAACTTTGAGCAGAAAGTTCTGCATGCCACAGAAGGGGGCAGATGCGTACCAAAGTAAGATTGATTGGCAGGTGGAAAAGCTCTGGAAATTACATAGGCCAGCGTTACTATGAGTAGAAGCTGGTAGGTTCTAAGACATGCAAATACAGTATTTATAAATGGATAAAAGACATAGGTTGCTTTCTCTGATACAGTCTCACAGAGATGTGGGCACATGAGGTGGATGAGGAGGTTCTGGGTGTTCTACTCACCACCCAGGGCTGGGCAGGTAGCAAGGGCGAGGGCAGGAGGGTAAGAGACCAGACGATGGCATGTTTCTTCCATGATTCCCTGAAGAACCTTTAGGGCCATGCTTACCCTGACAAACTATTATGGATGGAAGGAAGGAAGAAGTAACAAACCTAAGGGTCGCGTGGGCAACACTCATCTGACTGGGATCTAAAGGCCTGGCTGAGAGTCACCAGCAAGGGCCCACGATCCACACTGGAGCTGCGATTATTGTGTTTCTGAGAGCAAAGGACTCCATGATTCAGACTGTGTCCCCCGCATCACCACCTGCCCTCAATTTCCATACTCAGACACCTCGAGGAAGAAGTGAGATTCTCTGAGGACCATTTCAATTCTGCGGAGGCTGAGCGGCTGGGGCTCATTTTCATAGAAGACACCGATGCTGGAGTTCATTCTGGCTGCCAATTAAGTGTTGTGTCACACATCCATATAAGGTCACCTTGCTGACCCAGACAAGGGGACGTAGGGGGACACATCAGCTCTGCCTGTGATAAAGGTCTACCACTTAATTGCCAGGATCCTTGTTCTCTTGGGTCTGGTTCTCCGTATGCATAGAAATCTTTCATTCCCCTTTGTCATTGCTTCAACTGCATGTCCTTCTGGGACTCTCTCTCTCTGTCTCTCTGTCTGTCTTTATCTCTCTCTGTCTCTGACTCTGTCTCTCTGTCTCTGTCTCTCTCCCTCCATCAAACGCTGAGCTCTAAACTCAACACCTGCCATGTATATATTCTTCATTCTTCCCCTTCTCACAACAGAGCCTTCTGTTGTTTTTTTTTTGACTGTACTTGAGCTGTTCACACAAACTGAAAACATGAATTATCCCTGATTGATGGCCCACACCAAACTCGCCCGTGATTCATTAATCTTGTGTGAAAATATCCACCCCAAAGCTGACTTCTTTGCAACCTATTGAACATTTTTACTGCTGTCTCTCACACTGTTGCTGCTGTGGCCCATCTGTCACCCAGTCTCTCCCCTGGTCTTTCTACTGGACCGCAATGCCAGGCCCACAGCCCAGACTAAACCGGAGATGACATTTGCAATGTCCCTTGCCTAAATTCTATATGAAATGGCTGACGAGAAGCAGGCTGGGGGAAAAACAGTTTCTTTTGGTTCACAGTTCAAGGGAATACAGTCACTGTGGCAGGGGAGGCTGGTCTAAGCTAGATCCATCTGAAGACATTACATTCAAAGTTCGGGAAGCGGAGGGAGAGATGAATGGCAGTGACCAGATCACTTTTTTCTTTCTATTCAGCTCGGGACTCCAGGCCATGCGATGCTGCTGCCCACATACGTCATGGCTTTCCCCATCACCATTAACCTGTCTGAAAATTCCTTCGCCCAGAATTCTGTCCCCTGTGTGGTTTTATGTCCTGGCGCATTGGCAATCAATACTAAGCTAACACAGTCGTCATGGCAACGTGCAAGTCAGATGACCTGCGGCAAGGAGGGTAGTTGAGTGATTATCCTAGTGGTCCAAGTACTGGATCCACCTCTGTCCACATTCAAGTGATGCTATTCAGTGATGTTAATGGTGGCCAATGGACCAGGCTGGTGGAAGGGCAGACACAAACTCATTTTTGCAACTTATAGAACACTGACTGTGGCTCAAAGGACACTAACCAAGCAGGATCAGTCTTAGAATTCAGATAAGTCCAAGGCTTTTCTGCTCAATACATCTTCCTGCCCCCTCTCTTTGGAAGGGCATTTTTTTTTTTTGCATGGAGATCAGATAGCTTTCTTCACTGATCCCTGTGCCGAGTCATTTCCAGACCTGCATGGGAATGAACATCAGGCATGATCAGTTCAGAGATATCTATTCTCAAACGTGGCATAGTCGAACTATTTAAAGAAATGTCTCCATCGGAACCATGGATTCCGGAAGGAAGAAGACGGTGCTCTGAAGCACTGACAGAAAAACTAGAATCCTCCACGGTGAGGATGCCATTATGAGTAAAGATGAAAGGAATACTTTTTATATGAAAGACCTCAAGAGTTTGCAATGAGCTGTCTCTGAAAAAGAAAGGCTAAGAAATGGGATTCTTCACTTGAAAGGGAAAAGACCCTGCTAGAAAGCCAGAAGCCTTCTCGGTCAATCCATGTGAGAAAAAAAAAAAAAAAAAAAAAAAAAAAAGAAACAACAAAAAAAGGTAAAATTGTTGGTAATATGCTACCACATCTTCTTATTAAGATCATAAAGTACATGTGGTAATTGTTGACAAGCATAGCTACATTGGATGGTGGGAATCCCACTGTGGTTTTAGGTAGATGACGTATGTGGTATCATGAGAATGAATGGGAAAGGAAGATGTCAGAGAGCATGTGGACTGCAGAGGACTCCATGATGGGACATGAGCTAGAGTGTGCCTATGGTGATCTACTAGAAAAGCACTGGAAAGTTGCATTCCAAGCACAGTCGAGATCTGCTTGGCTGAATGGAAATCACACAAATGCTCAGAAATAAAGGGTGCTGGGTGGAAGCAATAAAGAGCTAACCAACAATAAATAACAAGGGGTTTTCCTTCTGAAAAAAAATTTACCCAGTGATTGGGTTAAATGTAAACAAGGGACATTGCGAAGAGACAAAGGTCACCACAATGTGGGAAGAATTATTGCCCAGCTGTGCGAAGCCCCGAGTTTGATGCCTAACGCTGAAAAGGTAAAACAAATTCCGTCAAACAAGTCATAAAGAAATCTGAAACTCAACTAACTATAGGCTGTCTAATCTACCCATTTATCATGTGAGCATATGACGTGGTATATTCATGTAATTATAAAGATAGAGAGAAGAAGAAACGTGACAATGAAACATACTGAAAACAAATCAGTGGTAACTGTATCAAAATCAAACAAACAGAGTAAGGAGAAGAAAACTGGCCAGCTACAAAGAAAGTCATTCACAATAAGAAAGGAGTCAATTTGCCAGAATGTAACAAATTCTCAATATGCATGTACCTAACAACCCAACTGAGCTTCAAAATATATTTTAAAATTTTCATTATATTACATGTATGAAAATGTTCCTGTAAATCCTATTACTATGTACCAAGACTATGCATCAATAAAAAAAATTAACTGAAAATTGAAAAGCAATAGAGACTATCTGAAAAGCTATAATGGGATTCTTTCATATCCATGAAAGCGAGAACACATACATTTCCTATTTCAGGAGTAAAAGGAAGAAGCCTTGTAGCAGATCTCATGGGTGTTCACACAATCACAGTGATTCCTATGAACAACTCTGTACATGCAGGAGTTTGTCAGCAGAGATGAAATGGATTAACCCATTTAGCCACAAGCCACAGTCCCCCAAAAGGAAATCAACAGCCTAAATAGTTCAGTACCAATTAAAGTAGAAGCTTTAAGAGAAATACCAAGGAATACAGGATTTCACTGGCCAATTCTACAAAAGAACATCAGTAAATGAAGAGTTCTCTACAGTTTCTTCCAGGCTTGTTTTATGATTGCAGAATTATCTTGACATCAAACCAGGGGAAGGAATCTTAAAAGCAATACCCTTCAAGAATGCAGATGAAAAATCCTCAATAAAATTCTAGCAAATCAATGGTCGGTGGTTGTGTCAAGCCTAAGCCCCTGCTTTCAAATCCTAGTACAACACACACACACACACACACACCGTACCTATAGCACAAATAAGATTCAGAAATATTCACAAGTAATAATGCATTATATTTAAAACTACCATTTAAAAACAGTAAAGAAGAAAACATCTACAGAGCTAACATTTATATAAGAAACAGATCTTAAAATACTTCAAATCTCCCATGAAAAACACAAACCAAGATGCTGGAAGAACCAGGGATAACATGGAGCTTCCTTAATCTAAAAAGAAATCAGAAGCCACATAGACACTGTAGGTCAATGCCACATATGACTTAGTTCTTGTCCAGTAAGTAAAGAACAAGACAATGAGGGCAGCACAGTGCTCTGCATTAGCAGCACATTGGGACTGTGGCCAATGCAATAAAGCAGGAAAAAGCAATAAAAAGCACATAACACGGAAATGTAATGCATTTTGTTGTTTCTGCTGTCTTTTTTTTTTTTTTTTTTGCAGAAAATCCAAATGTATCCACAAATCATTGCTAGCCTCATTATCTACAGCATAAAATATGTAACTTAGAAAGTCAAGTCTATTTCATAAATGCTTAAGGAAATGTTGACCGAGCTACATATAAAAAGTGACTTTCAAGTAAGACTCCTCTATTTACACACATTAACTAGACCAAGTTCAAAGTATTAAATCTTAAAAATCATCACAGTAAGCCACAGGGGAAAGTTTGTGATGTCAGATATGATCATATATTAAACTGAATTTTAACAAAATAGAAGTTACCTGTGGGTGGTGATGCTAAGAGAATGAGGTGAGAAGATTTGTCTCGGTAGCAGAAATCCAGCCCTCTCAATGGACAACACATAAATGACATTAACCCAAATCCTCCTCATGGATATACTGTGCACCATCAAAATATGAACTGCTGCCACAAGTCAGTCTGGACTCATCCAAAAGTGTGTCCAAGATCTGATTAGTTCAGGAAGATGGCAAATCAGCTTTTCCTTCTGATGGGGAAGTACTCAACTTCTGGGGAAAATATGCAGAATTGAACATTTGCTGTGCCCTCTGGTGCATCGTGTGCCATGACCCATTGGCAGATGCAGGACAAGATGGAGGTGGCATCAGACTGCAGATGGCAGTAATCTTCAGGATGCGTGACATTTGAGTGCAGGTTGATACATATAAAGCCATAGAGTGACAAGGAGAAGACACCATCTTCAAAGGAGATTTGTTTTTAAAAAATTGAGAAGGGAAAAGGTGGGACACTGGGACATGGGAAAGCATGTGCTACCCAGCCAGCAGGTATGAGAGTACCTATGGGGCTGCAGACCCGAGAATGGAAGGAAGGCAGAAAAAGTGGGGAGAAAAGAACAGGATGTGGGGATGGTACTCAAAATCCTGTGAGTAACTAGCAGGCAGCAATGGCCACAAAGACTCGGAGTCACAGTCTTTCTTCCAAAACAACACCATCATGAGGAAGACTTCCTGAAACTCTAGCTCATCTCTTCTAAAACCATCTCTCCAGGCAGCCAGACTGCACTGCGGGTGTGATGTGCTGTCCTGTCAGAGGGGGAGCTGAATAATTTAGAGTGATGTCCTCCATCAATTTTTAATGATATGAAAAACTGTTCATGAGACAATGTTAAGTTTTCTAAAAAAGGGGCAGATTGCAAAATAATGTGAATACAGAAAAAAGAATCAGAGAGACATCCTTTAACATGTGAACAGAATTTATCCACATTTAGGGGATTCACTGCATGTCCTTGGGTTTATGTTTATGGATCTACATTTCTAAAATAAAACAAATGCGTGCTTAGCTGTGTAAAGATTGATGATCGCTGTATTTTTAGTAAAATATCTCCCTTAATGCTAGCACAACCAGGGAGAATAGCTTTAATGATATTTAATCTATCAATTGACTTGCTAGAACATGGAAGGCCTTGACTTTCGAAAGACAGCTCTTCCTGGACTCAAGATGCTGAAATGATGATCCCTAAATATACTCTGGAGTCCTTTGGTCACTGAGTGACACAGAAACCACAAGAAGCCTTCTTACAGCAGTGCCCATATCTGCTGTTATATCCTGCTGCAAAATAGTGAACAATTAAGAAAAAAAAAGTGTGCTGGAAATAGCAGTAACAAAAAAAAATCACGGATTATTCTCTTTCTTCAAAAGCACATTCTGGCACAAAATGGAGTCTCTGGTTAGTGTCTCTGTAAGGCATGCCCAACCCTTCAGAAATCAAGTGTGTAGGTTACATTAAAGCAGAATATTTTCCCCTGAGCCGTCCTCATGCCTAACAAGACCATTTGGAAATGCAGGAGGAGGCAGCCATTGCTGTGCGTATGACAATGGACAGAATGAACACATTCACAGGTTTCATTGTTATGGACAGTATTTGAAGCTTTAAGAAAGTGGAATCCAACTTTTGAGAGCCTGCTTCTTCTTCTATGACCTTGTTTGCTTCCAGTGCAGAAAGATGAGATGCTTGGTGATTTGCTTTTAATTATATAATTACATATGTAATGAAATGTGTCCACATTTAGAACTTACACATAACTCAATTAACTAATATGTTCCAACCCACCAGCCAGCACATGATGTTATAAAATGGTACATGGGTTAGATATCAATTTAAATTGCCGGTGGATCATCAATAAAGACCCATGAAGGAAAAGTTCCAGGTCAGGAGAAGAGTCTCTGGCCTGGGTGGAGACAGAACATTCAAGTTGGGAGAGTCAGTTGGTCACCTGACCAAGGAGCATCCCTCAGGAAGTAGGGCTCTCACTCTTTAGACATGTCAATCATCTAAGCAGAAAAATGATTTCCTTAATGAGACTTTATTTTCTTTCCCATAACCCCATCCTCTGGTATAGTACCTACAAGCTGAGATGCTTGCCTATTGGGCTGAGCTTGGGCTGTGAGTATCTACCATTCTATCTTGATTCAGAAAGGTGCAGCTCTAATGTTGTCTTTTGGTCTGTTCCTCTCTGATGCTGGCCAGAACCCAAGCATGTCCTTCTGATACTTTGCCTTCCTTCCTTTCTCTCCCAGCTCAGTCCCTTGTGACTTGGCTGTCCTGTAGGTAACTCAAACTCAGACTGCATGGCTAACTCTCTTCTCTCCTCCACCTAGTTCACCTTTTAAATTTTTTTTGTGTCCATAACCAAAGTCTCTTCTTGATGAGGCTGTAAACCCCATGGAAGGGCTGCCAATTTCCCAAGTATCATCTGATAGTCACAGAGAGGTCCCCCAAATTCTGCTCAGCAGAAGGATACAAAGGTTCAGTACACAGCAGCCAACTTTAAGAAATTAATTCTTTTCCAGTTTGGGGGGTCTTAGAAAAGGAAAATAGCACAAATTATTTGAAAAGGCTCAGCATCTCTTCTTCTCCTCACACACCATACCCCACAGCTTGCATCTAAAAGCCAGAATGTTCTAGTTAGCCAAATGTTAAAGAGACTTGTTAAAATAAGGGGCCATCTCATGTCTCATTTCTTTCTTAATTTAAAAACAATGTAAAATTAAAAAAAAAATCATTGTCTGGTGTAGTTTTCACACTTACAATCCCAGTACTTGGGAGGCTAAAGCAAAAGATCAAGAATTTGGGGCCAGCCTCAGTTATATATACCAAGTTCAAGGTTATCCTGGGGTAAGTTAAACCATCTCAAAAAATAAAACAAACAAACAAACAAAAAAAAAAAAAACAAAATGAAAAGAGAGAACAAAGTTGTTTTTCATTAAAACATTACTTTTATTAACATAATGCAAAAGGAGTTTGCTGTTAAATTTTAACGATTGATAAAAATGTCAAAATATCAGTTTTAATCTGTCTTAAATATTTTTAAATTAGTATGTTATTTTGTATGATGGTAGATGGTCACATAAGCAAATGTTCTTTCTACAATTTGGTGGTGTAAAGGGATCTGAGAGCCAGTACTTAGGGGTCTCTACATGATGGCAGGCCACAGATGTTCCAGAAACACTATGAAAAGCAGTGTGTTACAGTGATGGTTTGTATATGCTCTACCCAGGAAATGGCACTATTAGAAGGTGTGATTTTGTTGGAGTAGGTGTGACACTGTGGGTGTGGGCTTTAAGACTCTCACCCAAGCTTCCTAAAAGCCAGTCTTCCACTAGCAGCCTTAAGATGAAGATGTAGACCTCTTAGCTTCTCCTGAAACATACCTGCCTAGAGGTCATGCTTCTCACCTTGATGATAATGGACTGAACCTCTGAACATGTAAGCCAGCTAAAAGTCCTGATAAGAGTTGCCTTGGTCATGGTGCCTATTCACAGCAGTAAAACCTTTACTAAGGCAGCTACCATAGAGTACCATCCAATTTGTTGCTTAGGATTCCAGGTTTCCATTTGTCCAACATAGTCCCAGATATTTACCACTCACCCTGACAACTCCCATTGTGTATGAGCTGGAGAGAAAGAGACCATGTGTTCACACTGTCAGTCACCCAGTATCAAGCGGGTGTGGCCTGTACAAATACCCAGATCACGTGGTTTGTGTTTGTAATGAATATGTGATTTGTTTGATTTTTGCTGTTGTTGTTTTTAGGTTGGCCTTCCTGGCCCACCTCCCTGTTTTATTGTTTTGCCATGTTTGTTCTTATAATTAGTTTATGTCTTTCCAGCTATATAAAAGCTATCATCAACCATGAAATATCTTTCAATGTCATGCTTCCAAGACCCTCTCATGGCTGCTCTGATGTTGCCACACACGTTACGTCTATGCTAAAAATACACATGCTTTCCTCCACATTTCCAGCTCATGCTACGATATACATTCATTCTGTAAGATTAAATGTCGCTTTTGCTAAGTCATACCCTGAACCTGGTGGCTCCTTCTCACCTGACAGTCTGTCTGTGGAAGTTTTGGGCACTTCTTACATTGTGAACTTTCTGTGAATGGGCACTTAAAATAGGGAAATCTCAAGATGATTATGAAAATATAGTAGTTATTTTGTTTTGAGGGGTACTTTTGCTGTGCTTGGTAGGTTTTGCCTAGCAGTTTAAAGATACAATCTTCCTGATTTCTGAGCTCCTTCCTATCTAATCAAAAGTTGCACATGAACATCATAATTATCTACCTCTGCATGGTGCAGTTTTTCCTGTGGATACTTGTAAGGCTTATTCACCGTCTGTGTCACATTACATATGAAAGATCCAGAATATTATCTGCTAATGATTTCCTGAGATTCATAAATCTGCAATGCTTATTCCCCTTCAAATGTAGACATTTCTGGCTTCTGTGTCTTCATTTATTTTTCCACTCCACTTTCTGAGTGTGTGTAGCTTGGAGTAGATTGTGCATTTTGCACATGCAAGGTCCTAGGTTTAGTCCTCAGTGCAGAAACTAGAAATATTTTATTATTCAACTCCATTTTCCTCTTCTTTTCCTCTGGAGTTTTAATGGCATGCATATTTATGTGAGTGGCTGTGACTCTATTTAAATTGGTCCAGCGTTTCCCCTCTCCCCTGAGCTTCCTGTCAGATAATTTATATAGTACATATCTACTTCACACTGCCCCACATCTCCTGCTTCATTCAGGCTGCCTATGATCCTCTCCTGCACTGCCCATTTCATAAATTACATCCCTAAGCTCAATTTTTCTTTCTCCGGACTTGCTCTTGCTATTTTCCCATGTCTGCTGAGAACATTCAACATTTTAACAATTATTTCATGAAAGAGTTGCAATTGCTTCATTTACACCTTCCCTACAAACACCTGGATCACCAATTGGTCTGTTTCACTTGTCTGGACTTTCTCTTGTTTGGAAAGGTACTACCCTTTCCTGTTTTTGGGCGTGTCACGTGATGTCTTATTATAAAGCTGGATCATCATTGCAAACTGGATTTTATGATTTATGCAAATAATCTTGATTGCATGTTCTTCCTCCGTGCTACACAGAAATTTTTGTTTTATTTATTTGATCGTTTTTGTTAGCTTTTCTGGAAGGTGATACACTTGCTTAAAGTCAAATTGTATCTAAGGCTTTGTGGAACCATAGATTTATTTTCCCTCTTCAATTTACTTCCTGGACTGAAGCTCATTTCTTACATTATTATACCTGTATCTTTATGAGAAGTCCAAAGTAGGCTTTACTTTCTTCACCTATTTCTGCTTTTCCACCCTACCCGACTTCTTCCCATGATGTATCTTGGTAACAACCCCCCCCCCCCCAGCTCTTGGTTGATTACTTTACTGGGGCTCCTGGTTGTCTTGCCCGTAAATATAATAGGTAGTGGTCAAAAAATTGACAATAATGCACATACATAACCATTAGTTTTCTGCTCTGGGACCTTAACATTCTATTTCATTTTTCATCAGCTTCTAACGTTTATCTTCTGATTATGAACCTGCTTATTTATGTTGAAGTTCTTTTTTCTCTGAGCCTTCTGCAAACTGAAGTGCCCCTTTCTCAGTGAGAGATGTTTGGATATGGCCCTTCCCTAGTCTGATGTTCACCCTCACATCTCTGCACACTTTCCCATTTGTATACACATAGCCATGCATAGCCGTAAATAAATAAGCAGAAGTGTAGTCTGTATTTCATATTTTTTTAGTTATGAGTTTTATTGTCACTAGTATAAGGTGACACAAGTCATTCTGTTGTGACCTGAAACACAACTCCTGTCAAAATATTGAGCTTTGAGAGGAGTTCCGTGCGATCTGATTTGTCTAATTTAGTCTGAATATTTTTGCTTAGTTGTTTCTCAGGGACTTAGACTCAACCCTCAGTCAAAACAGAAAATGCATCCATGGTAAAGAAGGAGTTATGTGTGGTCAGATCCAACTAGGGACCAATTGTCACGTAAAAGGCATAGCTTCAGACCATCATCTCCAAAGCTGGGCAACAGTTTATCATTATCTTATGAAAAATGAGCTGTTATATCCTTGACTCACAAAGAAACAAAGTTTGGATATGAGATAATTCAAACAAGTCTCAAATTCTAAAGCACTTCCTCTTTCTACTCTCTTTCTCATATCATCAGGTATTTCTTAGTGTCTGAGACGGCACCACATCAAACACACGTACATGTCTGTTTTCTGGCCTGTGAAGGAGCTGATGAGATTTGCATAAGAAATTGATATTATTGGAGGTAATACATACAGATTGTCATAGGCTGATGTGGCGCTCCATGTTTGAGCAACGCAGGGGCTTTTTTAGGATTCTGCAGAAGGCAATTCTGTAAAATCTTAGCATTGTCTGCCGTAGAGAAAAGTACCAGTGAGCCACGAGTGAATTCCCTTCATCAATGAAATTTCTATCAGTTCTGGGGGCAATAGGATAGGAGTGTTTGATTACCTCAGTGCTTTATGCTAATGTTATGTTTTAGATATACTTATTCGTATATGCTTGCCATGACACGTGTGCAGAAGTCAGGGGGTAGCTTGCAGGAGTCCACTTTCCACTGTTCCACTGTGGTTCTGAGGATCAAACTCAGGTTCTTAGGATTAGCAGCGAGCACCTTTGTCCACTGAACCAATTCATTGGTCCTTGCCATTCTTTATATATTCTGGTTATTAATTTTTCATCTAATACACACATATACACACACACACGAGGATACACACACACACAGGAGTACACACACACACACACAGAGGAAATGGGTATGGGTGCTGCTCAAAAAGCAGGAAAAATGGACTAACTTTTAAAACAAAGAGTATTGTAGAATATGCATGACTGTCGTTGGAGAAAGGACTCCTGGGTAAGACAACAATAACAAGGGAGAGAAGAAAGATGAAAATGATGAAGTGTCTCAGTTTACATGCAGGATGACTTGAGTTCCATCCCTAGAACACATGTGTAAAAACAAACAGCAAGAATGAAAACCCTAATGTAGAGAAGCACACCTTTGTAATCTTGGTGCTGGGAAAGAGAAGACAGGCAGATCTTGGGCTTCCTAGCCAGACAGTGTCGCCTGATTGTGAAGTGCCAGGTTCCTGAGAGACTCTGTCTCAAAAAAATGTGGATGGCTCCTGAGGAAGACCCCTGAGGTTGTCCTCTGGCCTTCACACCCATACCTACACACATGCACACACATGCATATCTACTCCCCCTCCCCAGATGAAAGGAAATCAGATAGAAAAAAGTCTTGAGAGGGGGATGTGTTCATACCCTGGGGGCACCTCCATCAAACCCTAGGTCTACAATCTAGGAAAGATTCCCTGCTCCCTGTTTGAGCCTGTGCTCAGCCCTGGCCCTGACATTCAGATGGCTGTAATGTCATGAGAGAAAGATGGAGTCAAAATTGCTCCAGAAGAAAAAAAGAAAACATTTCTTTCCTTAAAAACATTTCTATTCTCAAACTCTAAGTAGTTCAATCATAGCACAAAACCTCCAGTCTGTAAATGGGGATATTTACCACTGAATGTCTTCAGTTACATTTTTCCTGGAATGTAGGGGGCACTTGCACACTCAATACACTAGTCTTCTGTTCATTTATAATTAAGTGTGTTGGGAAACATTTCTACAGAAAGCAGATGAACTTTCTGCCCAACAGATCAATGTTGGTGAGGACCGTTGATGTTCAGGAAGCACCAGAAACTGACTAAAGCCATTGTTTTTTGTCTTACACATGGCTGTTGCTAGTTTGAAACTATTTGGTGACAGTCGATTCCAAACTTAGTCCCTTCCTTCAACTGGGTCAGCTGGGAAAGGAGAACCTACTTCCTCCTTCTTTCTTTTCTACTTTTCCATCTTTTATTTCTTCTCTTCGCCCCTAGTGCCCAAACCATACACCTAGAATCCCCACTGTTGAGGGATTACTAAGATCAGATTTATTTGGGGGCATGTCCTCTGGGGCTTGTGATTCTTCCTTCTCCCAGGGAGCTGTTGGCCACCAGACCCATGAGGACAAAAGGAACAAAGACAGGAAAGTGGGGATGGGGTTCAGACAGCCATGAATATCAATGGATTGATAATTTCTGGGGTCAGCTTCAGTGAGACAGCTCATCTTTATTTGGTATGAACAAGGGTTACATAGATTTGGGGAACGTGTAGGGAATTCCAAGCTGGACATACATTATTGGTTAGGGTGGGGGCCTTCGAATGCTTCATTTACATAAATAAGAATTCTAAGAACCTGGTCTGTAGGTTTTTATCAGAGAGAGGAAGTTGAATCTGTAATGTGGTCATAGGCTACATGACTTTCCTCAGTGGTTTTTTTTTTGGGGGGGGGGTTACAGGCAGGAAATGCTGATTGGTCATAACATAATACCTAATTATCATATGGTGGGAAGGACTGAGCAGGACTTATGTGCTGAATCATAAAGCACTTGCAGGAAGCTTTCAGTGGGCTCATCCTTTAGATAAGGTCAGGCATCTGTGCTAAAAGACATTCTCCAGATGCGGTCAGTGGAGAATAAGAAGCCCTGCTGAAAAATAGAGTCCTCCATTTTATACCAAGCTCACGGAGCTGATCAGGCACAGTATAGACTATAACCTTAATAGCAGGGTTTCCCAACAGGGGCTGTCATGAGTGTGAACTGATTTAGAAAGGCCCAGCCTACTGTGAGTAGCACCATTCCCTAGGCATGGGTGCCTGGGCTACATAAGAAAACTAGCTTAGCAGAAATCTGCAAGTGAGCAAGCAGTATTTCTCTATGATTTCTGCTTCAAGTTCCTGCTGAAGTTTCTGTCCTGACTTCTATCAGTAATGGACTGTGACCAAGAAGTGTCAGCCAAATAAATCATTTCTTTTCCTGTGTTTTAGCACAGCAACAGAAATCAAACCAGAACACCCACTGTAACAAACATTTCTTAACTTTTAAGTCAGTTTTTGGATACTCTTTCCTTGCAATTTTTATTACACTGAACTCTGAAGAGGGATCTCAGTTGGTAAACTATAGAGATCTGGCTTTGGAATCCAATGACCACATAAGTATCTGTGTGGTGATGCGCACCTATAATCCTAGTGCCAGGTAGGCAGAGACCTAGGTATCCTGGGATGTACTGACCAGCTACTTTTGCTAAATCAGTGAGCTGATTCAGTGAGAGAGCCTGTCTCAAAAGATATGGTGGAAACAGATTGAATTAGATACTTGATTTTAACTTCTGATTTCCATACACTTGTTCACACACAAGAACATGTGGTTATACATTCTGTACAACATACACATGCACAAACTCATGCACACACATGCATACATATACACAAATGCACTCAAACAAATATGCACATTTATACATGCACCCACATGCACACACATACACACACTGCACACACATGAACACACGCATGCACATATATATGCACATATACATCTACACACATGCACACACATGTACAATACACAAATGCACTCACACATGTACATATATACGTGCATATGCACACATGCCTGCACACACATGCACATGTACACATGCACACACACACACATACATGCACTCACACACATATCTACATATATACATACACACACATCATGCATTGGAACACACGGACAAAGATTTTGATATGCTGTTTAGTTGTGTAACTAGTTTGTGTTAGGTGGTATCTTGTCTATTTACTTCCTCAGAGAAGATTCCATTTTTCCTTTAAAGTATACCAAGTAGACTTTATTAGGATACTTGTATCCAAGTAATATAAGGATAATTATAAAACCTTAAAAACACTTGTAATGAAAAAGGCTTATTACTAAGGAAAATTTTCATACTTCTGTAATATGATTATAACTTGGCTCAGTAACAGCCAATACTGTGCAGTTTCTTATTTCTTCATAAACCTTTGAGATTGTTAAGTATGCCAGCTACAGTCATGTGCATGGATCTGTAATTAGAATGATTCGGGATTTGTACACTATACAATTTTACATTTAGAGTTATAACTTTCCAACTTTTTTATTGCTTCTTTGTGAGTTTCATACCTTGCTCCCTAATCTCACTGATCTTGCTGTCTCTTCATATCTGCCCTCTGCCCTTGCAATCCACCCCAAGAGAAAATTACAAAAACAAAACAAAAAAATAAAACAAAGCATAAAACACATTTTGTCATGGCAGCCGCAGTGTGTCTCACAGTATGCCCTGTTGTCCACACCACTTGTAAATGTTAATTGCGATAAGTCATCGGTCTGATTCAGGACATCTGGCCTCTGCTACACCAATACTGGATCCTCACTGGGACTCCTCTTAGATATACTGCTGTTGCCCTGTGTCCTGGAGATCCTGCAGCTTTGGCTCTGTGGAAATGACCCTTTCTCATGTTCCAGCAGTTGATAGATGAGGTGAATGTTAGGGTAGGCCAATGCAAACCCTGGATCTAGGTCTGATTGGTAGATGAATTGCTCAGCCTGCCGGCTTTCCGGGATGAGCACCACCAGGAGAAAGTGCTCCAGCACTGTCTGATGCAGCTGGAAGGGGCAGGGTTGTCTCTTTTGCTCCCATTCCTCCAGAATGGCTCACCCACACACATGCCTCCAGAGCCATCTCTACACTACTGCCCAGTCAAAGTGCAGGGCCTACAGCCTGTGAGGGGCAGGGCCACCTCTCCTACTCTCCGGATATCCCTTGGCTAACCCTCCCGATTGCTTCATGTAGCAAGGGGTAAGGGACAGGTATCTTGCCTGAGCCGATGCCTCAGAGCAGGCTAGTTGCGGTGAAAGGTCAGCTTTCCTAGGTACATGTCCTTCGGGGCTGAATTAGTGAAGCCCCTGCCACCTGGGCCAGCTCTCCTGTGCTGCCCAGATAAGATGGAACCAGATGGTGACACACTGACCTGAGGCTATGGGGTGCTGGAAATACAGATTATCAAAAAAAGGAAAAAAAAGTCATCAAAGGGCTGCCAACATATCTTAGAATGGGTAAGAGGGCACAGAAAGATACAAATCAAATTAGAGAAGTAAAGCCTTCCCTGGAGGTGGAGATGTTCTCCATAGCACTTAGGCAAGAAAAGTTGGGGTGGACTTAGCCTGGGGACAGATCTAAAACAAAAAAAAAAAAAAAAAAAAACAGCCAGAAAAAGTGGGCCACTTGGTTATTGAAGGCAGGTATGTTCTAGGAGAAAAGACAACCTGGCTCAAATGTCCCGACTTTGAATGAGCTTGACTTGTGGCCAAAGCTGCCCCCAGCCCCAGACCAGTGTGGACACAGCAATGTCAAAAGAGGGATTGGGCACAGAGTGATCCACTGAGGTCCCCTGTCTCAAGCACCCCATGTCTCACAAACCCATATCTTGGGCATCTCTCTACTCAATCTCCCTTTTCTTGAATTGCATCGCTTGGGTCTGGGAGTGCTTCTGGCATTGGTCCAAGCAGAAAAGAGAGACAGGTACCCTTCAACTGCTAGTTGACTTAGCAGAAGTACACGAACTCAGCACAGGGTTGGGCTGCAGTCTTTTTGTTCCATGACGGGGTTAAGATCTGGGACGCTGGTTCGTGCTGAGGAGAAAACCCAACAGTCTGTAAAAGGTAGACCAGAAGATGTTGACATTGAACCCAGGACTGCTGGCTTCAATATTCTTAATTTCTCCATTAGGATTTAGCACTAAGTCATAGGTTTATGGAAGGAAGGGGAAATTGGGATTCTCTTTACAAGCATCTCCTAGGATTGCAGGCAGAGCTTTGTGGACCGTGGCTAAGGGTTGGGGTCTGAGAAGCTGAGCCTGGCTTGAAAAGGTTTGCCTTTGGACTCAAATCAGCCAAGCAAGAACTAAACCAGACTTAAGCTGGAGCCAGAGGCCACAGAGCCTGCTAAAGATCAAAGCCCATGGCACAAGAACCAACATGCATGGCCAGGGGCCTTTAGTGGTTGCTTAACTGAAGGGTCAGAATCTCAGGGAGAACTAAGCAAGGAGACACAGCCTGGGAACGGGGTGAGAAGCTAACAAACATAGGGGCTCAAGTGGCTCCAGTATTCTGCATCCTCCTTATATCAGTCAATTAATCCAAGTGCCC
The DNA here is from genome assembly GCF_963924665.1 of Micromys minutus. Classification (NCBI taxonomy): domain Eukaryota; kingdom Metazoa; phylum Chordata; class Mammalia; order Rodentia; family Muridae; genus Micromys; species Micromys minutus. The sequence goes on from NC_137969.1 coordinate 249,255,855, forward strand.
AGTATCTTCCCGTAAGCCAACAGGGCCATATGACACCTGATGCCCTCTTTCAGAACAGGGAGACAATACAGACTGCCGGAACAGACCATGGGTGAGGTTAGAAGCTTGATCTTTTGCCAGACAAATGCAAACATATTCTTGTTTGCTGAGCTGGCAGAAAGCCCCGCAGCCACTATATGGGCTCCTTGCCCACTTCTAAAGCCAGATTCCCTGGTTGCCGAAGGAGAAGAAAGCCTTCCACCTCTATCTTCTGTGACATGTTGCTACTGCAGGAACCCAGGACTGCTGTTGGCCAGTCAAGTTGACCTGGGCACTGGAAAGTCCCATCTTGGATTATAAAGCTGAGGAAGGAGATGGGTGATTATAGCCAGACACAGCCAAGGTCTCAACCTGGCTCTGACGCTTGCCAGTTCCAACTCTTCACCCTGCATTATCAGAAGTGCGAGCAGGAGAGAGCTGTCTTCCATTATGAACGGCCTCCCCATTGGTCTTTGCTACGCAGCACTGGATCATGAAGGGCAGGAGCTTCTGTCTGGATTCGGACATTTGTGTTAGTTCCAAATACAGTCTGACTGTCGGTATTTCTGTTTGCAGGTTCAGTCCTCTGACAGACCGAAGCAAGCAGGCTATTCTCTCTGGGTGTTTCCCAGAGCACCCGGAGTGAGCGTCATGGGAGCTCCTTCCCAACTTTACCATACCCTCCTGTCCCTCAGAAGTCTGATAGGCCTCCAAGCATGGATGACCCTGAAAAGGTTAAAAGCAATAATGGTCAACCTGAGAAGCTAGGCTTGCGGCTCTCAGAGTGATAGACACTCAAGTCCCATTCCTAAGCAAGCACCTGACAGGAATATGTGTGGACTAATGAGTAGAAGAGAAGGAGTTTCTGTTTTTCAGGACCTTTAGCTTCTCTGGGAGGTGGGAACAAACCTAAGCCACCGGAAGTGACCCACTCAAGGTCACAGAGGTGACCAGTGTGCCCCAGAACTTGGAGCTACGTACCATGAATCCCAGCTCCTTGCTTTCTCCTTTACCAAGCTCCCTTTCTTCCCTCAGCAGGTAAATAATTTTTGTTGTCAAGGAGAGAGCCGGGGAGGGGGGGGAGTGAAGGCATTTTGATAGTTTTTGTTGTTATTCAATACTATGATTTTTAGCACATAAGCACTTCACTGGGGGGGGATGGAAAACCCCCCGCACCTCCTTTCACTCATGCTCCCCTGGGTGGTACTCACACCCCTCATCAGTGGCACAAGGTGGTCTATTGAGTCAGAGTTGGAATAAAACCCTTGTCACCCTCTCTGTCATTCGTCAAGGAGGAGCCTTGATCCGAGAGCAGGTTGCATTAGGCGAAAGTGGTTGTGTGTTGGAAATTAAATCACTCAAAGGATGATTAAAAACAGGATGCGTGAGCTTCCGTTGGGGTCCCAGCTTGAATGAGGCACCATACAAAATCAAGTTGCATTGTATTGTGTAAAACGGCTTTACGCTAACGTTCGGAATAACAAGGTCCCACTGAGAGCCCTTCAGGCTTCTGAATGGTGCTTGGAGTTTGTCAAATTTTTCAGGAAGGGATCTGCACCGCCCAGACTGTGTGAAGCATGAACAATAGTTTAAAGGGGAAAAAAGATTGGTGTATAAAATGACATCTTTCCTTTTACTCTCTCACCTATGAACAGGGCCCTAACAGGAGCCCGGGGATACTTAGACCTGTGTGTCACCTGCTCTGGGTATGGGCTCAAGTTTACATGTTTTGGGGCATCAGGAAGGATGGGGACAGTGCAGTGTAGTGGCAAGGCAACTCTCCTCACCTGGTCAGACTGTTACAGGGAAGCACTGGCCAACAGGTGTCTAGAGAGTTGAAATGAATTCCTCATGGTCTGGGGGCTGGGAAGTTCTAGAGCAGGGGCTTGTGTGTCTGGTGGGACTCTGAAGCTGGTGGAGAGCTGAGCCTACTATTCAGTCTGTTTCCTTCCGTGACAAGGGGATAAAGGTGTCCACTTTGAGTAACTGATACTATCCAAGTGGGAATGGAATTTCTTTTTATTTAGCCTTTCATGATAGTGTGTGTATGTGTATGCCTGTGCATATGTGTGTTTATGTGTAGTGTGTGTGTACCTGTGTGTATGTGTATTAGTATATGTGAAATGTATAAGTGTATGTGTATTTGTGTATTTGCATGTATGTCCATGTGTACATGTGTGTATGTGTGTGTGTGTTTGTGTGAAGTGTGTGTTTGTGTGTAGTGTGTTTATGTATAGTCTCTCTCTCTCTCTCTCTCTCTCTCTCTCTCTCTCTCTCTGTGTGTGTGTGTGTGTGTGTGTGTGTGTGTGTGTGTGTGTTGAGCATATTCCCTCTTCCATTATTCTCCTATCTACCCTTCCACTGAACTCCTCCTTCCCAATAGGCCTAGAAGGGTTAAGATTTCAATCTTTGACTGTTAGGGAGCCACATTGATACCTACTCTCTAGCAGCCGGCAAGCCCCTTCAGCTGCAATAACTTCTTTAACTATAAAATAGATGCAGACATACTAACTTAAGGAGAAGTCTAACAACTTAAGTTCAGCAGATTGATCTCCAGCCATGACTCAGCAGATTGAGCTCCAGCCATGACTCAGCAGATTGAGCTCCAGCTGTAACTCAGCAGATGGAGCTCCAGCTGGGTGCTCATGGGACTAACATGGACTAACATGAGGGATGAACAGGGACCAGGAGGCTTCAAACTCCAGAAAGGTTACTTGCCTCCCATGTCCAAAGACAGAGGCCAAGGTGATGTACAAACGTGTTCTCTTCCCTCAGTGCGAAGGTGGCTGTCCCTTTGCTGTCTCTTCATGGTCTTTTATCTTATCTGAATTTATTTTATCTGAATAGCCCATAGGGATGATACGCACACCACCTAGACTGTGGTTTAGCTTGCTTGACTGGCCCCACTTTTAGTTAATTAAGTGGATTTAATAGGGTTCTCAAGGCCCATCCTCGGCTACAGTGAGATCCCAGGTATCATCTGGGGTACGAGGCTTTCAAGCTGTGAATTTGAGGGGGAAAACAACCTCTCTCTGACAGCCACATACTGTAGTTTCCTCCACCCCAGGAGACATATAAACACTTTATATTTTCAAAAGCAAAATTAAACCAGAACTTTTCAAACCAATTCGTCAACATAAAAATGTAAAACTGAAATCCCATTGTCAGCTAGATGAGGACTGCAGTCTAATTCTGACTAAATTCTTTGAACGGAATACAAAATGAACCCACTGGAGACTTCTGAAGCCACAGCATGACAGGAGGCACAGAAACAGAAGCAAAACCTCAAAGGCCCCTCTACTCCAAGAGTGCTACCTGGACGAGGGGCAGGGGTGCCCACATGTCTCTCTGCTCTGATGCAAGACTAGGTGAAATGCTCCAAGGCCATGGGCATGGAAAGAGAGCCCCAAGGGGGGTTTCTGTCCAGTTCTTTCAGCCACAGCATGGAGAGAATCAGCCTCTCCGTGCAGGTGAGTGTGGGTATGTTCTGCCTCCCACTCTTTCTCTTCCAGCCATGTTCTATCTGCAGCTAAACTTCGGGCTGGACTCTACCACACACCACCACTGCCATCAAAAGCCTTCCCAGGTGCATTGGATTTGGTTGTACAAGGAATACCTGAACACACACATGCACACATGCAGCCTCACAAATATGAGCACGCTCATACATGTAGATTTATGTCATGTCAATACATGATTCCATAGGGAGAGAAGGTGGGAAAAAGGAGAGAAAATGGAGTAAGGGAGTAAAAACAGAAGAGAAGGGGTCAAGGAGAAGAGAAGGAGGAAAAGGAGCAGGAACAGGAGGCCTGGGAAAAGGGCAAGTGATAAGGGATCTCCTAGGAGGGGAACAGAGAGTGCAGTGGTGAATCTGCCCAATATAGACGTGCAGCTTGTGTTCCTAATTACTGAGTTGTGATTTCATTGAAAAGGTTTATTTGGGTTGGAGAGGATATTGCAACACATACACACAGGCATGCACTCCCACATATGCATATACATACATGAACACATATACACCTGCATGCACTCACACACATGCATATACATATGTGAACACACATACACATGCATGCACTCACAAACATGTACATGCATATGTACACACACATATATACACCAACATGAACACATATACACATGCATGCACTCACACACATGCATATACATATGTACACACACATATATACACCAACACACATATGCATGCATACACACATGCATGTACACATAAATCATACACATGTGAGTACCCACAGGTGCATGCATGTACACGCACGCACATGCACACATACACACCACTCAGTTCTAAATGTGTCCCCAGGTGTGTAGTGTAAAGGACCCCTTAGAAAAGACTCTCAGTTCCTTTGAAATAATTCAAATGTAGAAGGCTAAAATCCAGAAAGAACCTCATTTATAACAAGTGAATGGAGAAACCATTTCTGAGATCCAACATTAAGAATATTCTAGACAGGGAGGAAATGGTAAAGAAACGGTTTTCCGACTTTCTGTGGTGAACTTGGAAAAATCTAAACACCTCCCCGTCTAAGCCAAAGCTGTGCTGTGTGCTTGGGATGGACATTCTAGGAGTCACGCCTTCCTCCTGCAAATAAAGACAAATTCTCAAACGAATGCAGGAGAAGAACAACAACCCAGGTCAGGTTCTGTGCTCTTGAGCACAGAAGACAGAGATCTCAGTATCTGAAGAGAGACAAGACTTGAGGATTCTGGAGGGAAGATGGTGAAAGCACAACTTTACATTTTCTCCATCCGAGTGGGGTAATAGAAAACAACAGCAGAGGAGAAATAAGCCTTTTCTTCTTATGATCAGTTCTCTGAGAATTTCGCACAAGACATTTTGACCATGACGAACCTGCCCTCAGCTCCTTCCGGCTCCAGCTTCCCCACATCCTGGCCAATGTCTGACATGCATTGTCTTCATGCTGTGTGACCTGGTGCTGGAACATGTTCAACATACCAAGGGCAACAATCTTGAATAAAACTTGGTCCTCATCTCCCAACAGCCATCGACGGCCCATATAGCTCCTTGGCTAGGGCTGTGAGTACTGCCCACCTTCCCTCTCCATGAAGGGATTGGGTCTGTCCTGAGCTTTCCCAGGGTTCTGCCATCCCAGACACCATGAGCTCATGTGTGCTGCTGTCCTACTGTGTGGCGAGGACACTTCACCTTGGGATCATCCATGACCTCTGGCTCTTCCAGTCTCTGTCTCTCTTCGGAAATGATCTCTGAGTCTTGGGAAGAGGGGCATGACACAATACTCCATTTAAGGCAGAGGAAAAGCAATTGGTCTGCCTCCCTAAAGCTCTTGAGTTTGTCATTCAAGAAATCTGGTGAAACCCGAACACGATAATGAGAAAGAATGCCGAAGGAAGAGAAAGAACTATGTGACTGGAACTGAGAAAATCTAAAGTCACGTTTTAAAAGTTTTTTTTTCAGAACACCTGCAAAAAAAAATTATACAAAAAAATTTCAAACATACATGAAATGCTTTTCACATAAACCCACAGAAGACCTGAGGGCAGCATTAAACTTTTTTTTAAGTACTAAAAGAGATGAATTTACTACCTAAACATCTATCTTTCTTTCTGTTGCTGCTGTTGGTTTTGATGTGGGAATCCTACAAAGCCTAGGCTGACTTACTGACAGGAACATTAAAAACTCTTGCTATCTCAGGTGTGGACTTTGAGCTCCTGCCTCCAGATCCTAAGTGCTGGGACGATGGGTGTGTGCCACCTACCTGGCCTAAATTGCCATGTCTGACAAAAGCCCTCATTAGCAAGAAGGAGAAAAGTGGACATAGTCTCAGATAAATGTAAGTAAGGAAAGCAGTCACTTGTAGATAGGCATTTAAAAAATTGCATAAAACGAAGGAAAAAATAACACTGGGGGAGAGGGAAGTCAAGAAATGAAGGCAGAATAGAAAATAAAATGGAAACCCAGGGCTTTATTCATTGAATTAGTTAAAATGTGAATGAACGGTGAAAGTGTTGCCTAGATGCCTTCCCAAGGATTGAGGCAAGCTTGGAACAGTGGGGAGGGCTGAGGGTTAAACATGTCTTTAGGAAAAAATCTTAACTTCTAGTAATTATGCTGCTGGTGGTATGATCCTTGCGAGGAGAGAGCAGGGCACACACAGCGTGAGGTCAAGAATACGACTAATTAATTTAGTGTTGCTAAGAAATGACATCTTTGTCACAGGACAGATGACAGATCAAAGCTGGGTTTTTTTTTTTTTAAATCTTTTAAGAAACAACAAAAAATAAGTATTTAAGTTGCCAAATTAAAGTTTGAAAACAAAGAAAGCTATAAACCCCGAGAGTCAGAGTTTTATCAAAAGACCAATACAAATTATAAAAGTAATAATCAAGGGAAGGAGAAGGTAGGAGGGACTTGGGAGGAAGAGAGGAGGGGGAGAGAAAAAAGAAAGGCAGAATCAGGTATGGGAAGAGATGGAGGAGATATACAGAGGGCCAGGAAATTAAACAGAGGTGTCTAGCAATGGATGATGGGAAACTGGGGGTAGCAACCAAAAAATTCCAGATTCCAGGGAAGCAAGAGCCTCCCAGGACCCCACGGGGATGACATTAGCTGAAATAACCCACAAAGGGTTCATATCCTTTGGATAGGTATGGCCCCCAGTTGAGGGATGGGGCTACCCACCCATCTCCAAAATTTAAACCTAGATTTAAAACTTAATATTTAAACCTCCAGTATAAAGAAAATATGAAGACAAAGAGTGGAGCAGAGACTGGAGGAAAGGCCATCCAGAGACCGCCCCACCTGGGGATCCATCTCACATGTAGACACCAAACCCAGACAATATTGCTGAGGCCAGGAAAGTGCTTTCTAACAGGAGCCCGATAAAGCTGTCTTCTGAGAGTCTCTGCTAGATCCTGACCAATACAGATGTGGATGTTCTTGAAGCCAATCATGGGACTGATCACAGGGACCCCAATGGAAGAATTGAGGAAAGACTGAAGGAGCTGAAGGGGCCTTACCATCAATGGAAGGGGAGGCCCTTGGTCCTGTGAAGGCATGATGCCCTAGTGTAGAGGAATGCCAGGGTGGTGAAACAGGAGTGGGGGGAGGAACACATAGAAGTAGGGCAATGGGGGAATGGGATAGGGCATTTGCAGTGGAGAAACCGGAAAAGGGAATAGCATTTGAAATATAAGTAAATAAAATATCCAATTTTTAAAAAAAAAGAAATTTTAGCTATAAAATTCGGAGCCCCAGAAGTGTTAGCCACATTTCATTTGCTGTGACGATGACCAAGGCAACTTACAGAAGGAAGGGTTTATATGGGCTTATTGTCCATGAGAGATAAGAGTCCACCACAGTGGGGAGGCCTTGTTACATTCTGAACAAGCATGAAGAAAAAAAAAACAACTGGAAGTGGGCAGGACATCTTGGTCTCAAGGCCTGCACACTTCTAGTGACATATGGTCCCATAAAGGCTGTACCACCTAAAGCTCCCCAAACAGTGACACCAACCAGAGGCCAAATGTTCAGACATCAAAGCCCATAGGGGATACTTCTTCACCAAGATTAAGCAGAATCAGTGTCCGAAGGTAACACTAGATGTGATGCAGGCTGTGAAGCAGACAAATCAGCATCTAGCCTTTTACTAAATCAGGTCGCAGAAATAAAGGGGGATGATGTCTGAGGAGTGGCACTGAAGGCTAACCTCTGGGCTCCAATACACACAAACACATGTGCACACATACACCAGCACACCAACACATGCTCACAAAGAATGAATGTGGCAAAGTCCACCAAGGTCCATGGTACATGGTACAGGCTGTCACATCAAGATCCTCGGTGCCAAGAAGTCATGGACAGGCTTCTTATGAGCAGATGGAACACAGGAGATGAAGCTGGACAAGAAGAAGAAGAAGTTACCAGCACGATGTGACTAGTGGAACAAGGGGTGGGATGCATGCTTGGGAATGTGACTTTCTAACACAACTCTTAATAGATAGTGGCTAGATTATATAAGTATGCCACTAACAGCTTTGTTACCTAGGGCTTTTTGGATGGCAAACACTTTTACATACAGTGATTTTTTTGAAACTTCTCAAAGATTCCTTTGAAGTTGCCCAGGAACTAGAACTAGCCTACATGTGATTTCTCTGGTTCAATATGAGGGAAATGAAACTTTGTAGGCTACAGTGGATGTTCACAGTTGGAAAGTGTGAAACTGTTCAGTTCAGATTTTTTGATGCACATTTATACGTGTTAAAGGTCAGATGCTTTCTCCATAGATCAAAATGGCAACCACATTTACTATGGATATTTTACTATGTACATTTAATATTTTCCTAGAATTTTTATGAGATTCTCCGTTGAAAGTAAGTGAGCATGCATTATTTTAAAAAACAATGTAGATTTTAATCTTCTGACATGACCCAGCTTCCACTATCCCAGTGTGATGGCAAAGTCATTAGGGATGAGTCTGATGTTGTTTCCTTGATGGCCAAGAAAGATGGCTTGGGGTCTGTACCTCAGCCTGTGTCATGAAAGACACAAAAGAGATACAGTTGTGAAAGGTTTGTATAGGGCGCGTAAGGAATAGGTAGGCTCTTCCATAGACTCTTCTAAGGAAAAAAACATCACAAACCCAAGTATGAGGTCTTCCTGCAAATGAACTAACCTGGTCTTCCTCTTGCAGAGGGTACAGTACACTAGAGAGGGGGAGACACAGAAGATTAGGAAAGAAGGTCATTCATGTAACAGTGTTCATCTTTTCCCACATGTCCTGGTTTCTCTTCCAATTTTTTTTCTCATTTATTAAAGAAGGTCCTTCAAGTAAAGATCAAAGTTGATGGAATGTGACTTATGCTCTAAGAGGAAGGAACATTAGGAAAATGTGAAGAGATTTAAAGCAAGAATATATGAAAGGACGCTTGCTATACAGTTGACATGAGATTAGACTAAGCATGTGTGAACAGACAGAAGCTCCAAGAGTATCAGGGGATGGGGAAAAAGAGACTCAATCCTAACAGGGGCTTGAACCAAATCTTTTAAAAACATTTTTTTTTTAAGATGTAGAATATACTTCTCCTTTTAAGGACTGAAATTAGGTAAGATATAGATTATGCCTGTTGGAGATAAATAGATGCATTTATCATTAATTGAATAGTTTTAGATCAATTTTGAGTGATTGGCATTTTGAAGCTTTGATCTTGGCTTAGAAGTTAGGAGTTTAACTAAGGTCCTAATGGTCAGTTCACTGAATCATTCTGAAAATGCCCTAGACTCTATTAGTGTTTCGAATAAACCATCTTATCAACTTGAAGAGTTACCAGTGTGCTCTCAAGACTGTTGAGAGAAACATAATTTTGAGCAGACCTTGGGGAGCCTGCTAGCAGCTAGCATTTATGACCTGTTCCAAGTCAAATTTCAGACAGTGAAATCTGATAAGGGGCAATATTTTTCTTCCATTTATTTATCTCTCCAGGACATAACTTAAATCGACCATATTGGCGACCCCAAATTAATATCTTCTGCATTTTCAAAGCCTGCACAGTCCACATACAGGCTGATGAAGTCAGACACACTCTTCATGGTGTAGCTTCAAGGTCCAGGAAGCTCCTAAAAATTACAAGACTCAAGAAGTTTTAAGCAGTGATAATTGCTACTGCTAGAGAGACATAGGGGTGGGCTTTACTGGGATGTAGGTGCCTCTGAGTCACCCATTCCACTGGAACTTATCCTAGTAAACTCACAAGGGCTCTGAAGAAGATCTGGATGGAGCCCTCTTGGATTTGACATCCATATTCTACCTGGGGGTGAATAGACATCTGTGTGCATATCTTGGGAAATTACACAGCACACAAGAAAGACAAATGCCACGCATAGTGCTCCAGGTGGCTTCCCTGATGCTGTAATAAGCATCGTGAGCAAAAGCAACCCGAGGAAGGAATGGTTTCTTTTAGCTTTGAGGTTATAGTATCCATCAATGGAAACCAGGGAAGGAATCTGGAGGTGGGGACTGAAGCAGAGACCACAGAGGAACTCTACTGACTGACCTGCTTTCTCTGGCTTGCTCAACTCCCTTTCTTGAACATCCCCCTTCCCCAGGAATGAACCTGCTCACGGTGGGCTATACCTTTTTTTTTTTTTAACAATTAATAACTTAAAAAAACAAAAACACTCAGGGAAACCCACTGGAGGTGGTTCTTCAGCTGAGATGATTTTTTCCTTCCCAGGTTTGTGTCAAGTTGAGAAAAACTAACCAGCACATGTAGACTATTTACTAAACACACATGTTGCCACTTCTTGACAGGCTCCAGGTTTATAGGCCCAGGTCACCTGGTACTTACTAAGTATTCCAAGTTCCCCTCAATCCCCATCTTCTACCTCCCTGCAAATGCCTCCTTAACTACATGCTTCCTGACTCCAGCTCAGCAGCTCCTATTTATTTTTCTGCCCCTTCCCCTGAGTCTGATGACCCAAATTTCATAGTTCGCATCTCTAGAACTTGCCACAGTACTGAACAGGCCTGTGCCTCCTACACCATGCTTTCTTGTCTTGAAATAGAACATCCTGTTGACTCCTGCTCACTCTAAAGACAGGTGAGGCAGCCAAGATGGCGGACAGGAGGATGTCAACAAGCCATTGATAACATCCTTCCCCACAAACACAGACTGACAGTACAGAATGCTGCTCTTTCAGTGACCCAGCCATGGCTTCTGGCAACACATTATCCTGTGTCCTGTTCTAGTCTTCAGGAAAGTTTGCAGAGAAACCTGTAGCAATTCTGCTTGGTTGGAGACTTGAGACAATCTTTACCGTCACACATCCCTTCACCCCTAATGATGGAGAGATATTAAGCTTTTCCTCTGGAGAGCATAATCAATAAGATTCTTTTGTTTACTCAGTTGTACAAAAACATGTTCAAAGCATGGAGTTTTAATATCTGCACCGAGCAAAGGTTATTGCATCGTATAATGTGGAGTGGAGATATGAAAGGAGACACTCAGTTCCTCCGCACCCACAGCCCAAACCATGCCCCCCTGTAAGACTGGGGGCCGCTCTTTTTTAACCTTTGTTTGATTATCTGTCTCTGAATTGTTAATATATGAATTTGATTTCTTTAGAAAAAGATGTTGCTTGAAAATATGAAGTGAGTGGCTTTCCACAAGTGTCCCCTCCTCCCCTCTTTTATTTGGACAGCATTAAGATGCGGACATCCCACACATCCGACATGAGGAATTCATCCACATACCTTCCATACAATTGCCTTTTGAGGCTCCGTAAATCCATCTGCTAAAAGCAACTTGGTTAAAAAATTCCATCTCTGTTGAAACTGATGTTTTGTTTTGTTTTTTGTACTTTGAGGCTTTTGATTGTTGCTGGGTTTTTTGTTGTTGTTGTTGTTTCGATAATTTTTTTTTTTTTTTGCTTATATTTGTTTGGAGACAGGACCTAGAGGTACCCAGTGTGGCCTTGCCCTCTCTTTGTAACTGAGGAGAACCTTGAACATTCGGATCCTCATGCCTGCCATCCTAAGCGCTGTGATGAGGGGCGTGTGTCAGGCATAGTTTTATGTGTTTTTTTGAGAGCCTGAACTCTGAGCCTCCTGCATGATGAGCAGGTTCTCTCACAAACACACTATACACGCCTAGCCCCATTTACTTTGTAAGACCAGGTCTTTGCTTTGCCATCCTGGCTGGCTTTAAACTTGTGATGGTTCTCTTGCCTTTGCCTCCTGAGGGCTTTGATTACAGATAGGGATGTGCTATCCTCTCTCGTTTTGTTTGTCTGTTTTTTCTTTCTGTAGAGAGTACTAACACACACACACATACACACACACAGAGAGACAGAAGTACAAGAGAATCTAACATGGAGATCACTACAATGGGGATTCTTCCCCATTCCCCTGTCATTATCTCAAGATGCTCTCAGATGCAGCTAGAATATTGTTCTCAGTCCGGCCTGACTCTCCTTGCTGTGGTTTCTCTGTGTCCTTACTGTGCCTACCCATCCACAGCACTGGTGTCTAAGAGCATCAGGGATATGAAAGTTGGGGGAAGTGAAGAAGACAAAGTGATTGACAGGGTAAGCTTCCTGCCCCCAGGTCGCTGAGCTCACTGTGAGTTTGGAGGTTAGGGTGGCCCTGATACTCCCTTCAAGGTCCTCCTATGCTGTGTTTCTGTGCACTGAAGGGAAGGGGCATACTCCTTGAGGAGCCACAATGTCACTGTGCTTAGCTGAATCAGAGAGATGTGTGTGGTACAGCCCTGTGACTATCTGGAATCCTATATTTCCAGGACTGACCGCAGTCATCACTGGTGAGACAGAGGAATCAGAAAGTCCCTTTGATAGACACACTAACACCACCCAAATTGGCTGTGATTCTTAGAACCTGTGTGCGTGCTACTGACTGGCAGAAAGGTTGTATCTGATATTATCAAGTTATAAACCTTCATGAGGGGAGGTTAATTGTCCAAATGAGCCTAAGGGACGTTCCCCAGACAGCAGCAGTGTGGTCAGATGAAAGATCCATCTTATGGTGGTAAAGCAGAGGGCATGGGGGTGAATATATGAGAATGTGCTGCTGGAGACAACACTAGCTGAGGAGTGTGGGTGGCCCTCAGAGGCTGGAAACAGCAAAAAGCATATCTGAGGTGGCCAAGTGTGGCTTGGAAACATGGCCTACTGTCAAAATCTTGATTACAGGGTTTTAAGCTTTTGACCCAGACAACACTGGATGGATTGAAGCCCTAAGTTTCTAGGTGTTGTGACAGCAACAGGTCAAGTCAGGTATTGTACTCTGTGTCCCGTGTAGGAGGTAGGAAACATTCAGTGAGCGAAAAAGCATTGGCTGCTTTGACTTTGAACTGACAGACGCCTCTCTTCCTGACTGCCTGCTCTTTAAGTATCAAGTCTCATGCTGAGCCCTCTGTGTATTTCTGCACCGGCCACAAGGAGAGCATCCGACAGCAGACACACAGCCAGAGGTGAAGGCAAGCAGCTTGATTCTCCAGAGTTGCAGATAAGGGGCCGGAAAATGGCTCAGTGGTTAAGAGTGCAGCATCTTTGCTGAGGATCTGAGTTTGGTTCCCAGCACATCAGGTGGCTCACAACCATCTGTCTTCAGTTCTAGGAGACCGGGTACCACTCCTGTATAGAGAGCAGCATACACATAGATATGTAACTTAAAAATAAACCACAGAAAAACAAACCTTTAAGGAACTAAACAAGAGAGAGCTTCATGCCTCTCCGCGCTGACCTCCTCCAGCGACCTTGCGTTTTCTACCCTAAGACGGCCTTTCTCTCCCAGCTCGCCACAGTGATCCGTCGGATTTGGACTGCAGAAGCCGCTGCCCTCCCTCTGCCTCCAGCCAAACTGTGGACAGACTGTGTGGGGACAGCAGAAAAGCCACTCATTTTTACTTCACGTTTCACTGTGGGCACCTTGGCTGGAAGCCATCATTGGCTGTGATCCAGAGCCTTTGAGAAAACAAGAAAGAGAGGCAGGAGGAGAATTGAGAAAGGAGTTGAGAGACGACAAGCCCACATGGAAAAAAGACACCCAGCAAAAGAGGAGAGCGAAATGTATTGTTGATTTTTCTCTATCAAAAAAGGAAATTAAAAAAAAAAAAACACCACGCCCAACATGTATGCTAAACCTGTCTGCTTCCATCATATTCTTGGTCTGTAATTAAAATTAAGTGAACCTTTTACCTTTCCTGTTTTCTGAAATCTAAATGTAAATGTATTCAGATCTGCGGTACATGTGATCAAAAAATGAAACCAGGAAGCAAACAAAACCAAACGGATGTGGACTTCTAATGGGTGGAATCTAATGTGTGTGCCTTGACCGTCGCCTCTGCTGGACTTCACCATGGCTGTGAGGGACATAGGACCAGACAGATGATGCTGTCCTGGGCTGCAGGAGTGACAGCTGTCATTTACATCTCCCAAGGGAGAACAGTGATGTCGGCCAGAGGAGTTACTTCACTGGGTCACAGCCAACCATGCCCCCACATTCCTGCCCAGGGCAGAGCCCACCTCCTATTCCTCGATGGAGATTCTTCAGCAAATTCCAGCCTCACACTGGTTCTCAGGCTATTGAAGAAGAGTTCATCCCCAGGAAACAGAACCAGGGCTCTCATTGGCTGTGTTATGTTGAGGGGACCCCGAGGACTTCACACTCAGAATCGGCATGATACACAAAGCTGGGTGTAAAACCAAAATGTAGACCGCCTCAGACTCCCGCAGAGCCTGGAGTATGTGCCTGTAAGGGAAAGGAGCCAGGTACATTCTTGGGAAATAGAGATCAACTCGGTGAGGCGCCGTTTGAGGGGGAGGGGAAGGGAGTGTGAGGGCTCGGTAGTGGTCAGGGAGCTTTGGATAATAACTCTCATGATACTGACTGAGACTAAGGCAGATTTTGTCTCGTTGGTCATTTTTCTCAAGGCTTTATCTCCAGATTTCAATTCTCTTTGTTGCAGGGGAAGGGTCTCTCTGTGTAGCCAGCTTGTTCCAGAACTCTGAGTCCTCCTGCCTTGGCCTCCCAAGGGTGGGATCCATGACTCTGGATTTGAACTCTGTAACCTGCTCAGTAGGACCAGAGAGATGACAACCAGAGAGGTGTAGATTCATTTTTGCTGTTTTGGAGGTTTGGAAATTCTCTTTTTGCCCTGAAAGCTGGTGACAATACAATGGAGGATAAGAAAATGAAAAAACAAACAAACAAACAAACAAACAAAAACAAAAACAAAAAAACATGAAAGTCTGAGGTCAGCAGCTAGAGGTTGCCAAACGAGAATTTTGGGACTCGAGCATTATTTTCACTGACCTCAAGCGCCCAGGAATACTGTGGGAAATTTTTCTGTTCTCTGGGTTCCAGCCTCCTGTTTGCTATTCTGGCTTGCTCCCTAATGCTATAATAAAACACCCTGATTCAGCACAGTGGGTGGGTGTGAGGGTCCATTTCAGCTTTCATTTGAGTACTGCAGTTTATCACTGAGCACTGAGGGAAGTCAGGGTAGGAACTCAAGCTTTTTAAACAGGCCCAGCCCACCTGCCTAGGGATGGTGCCACCCACACTGGTCGGCGCCCTTCTACATTGTTCAGCCATCAAGACAATAGCCCATAAAGACTATCTGAATAAAGCAATTATTCAAATAAGTTTACCACTTCTCTCTAGGTTGTATTCAATATAACCAATCAGGACCGGAATTGTAGTCCGTAGGAGGAAGAAGGGACAGACTTTGCCCACACTTCCCACTGAGAACAGCCAATAGACCATCTGGGGCTGCCATCTTTAAGGTGGAAAGGGCTGAGGTTGGTTGACTGTGAGGACCAGCTGAGAGATAGGTGCTTGGTCCCAAGTTAATCTTCATGATCTTGCAGAACAGTGTCAGCCCCTTTAAAAACAGCAAAGCTGAAGCCAGAGGGGGATACAGCTTCTGCAGACTATCTGTGAATTCAAGAGCTGCATAAGTCCAAGAATGTGACTTTAACCTCACCTCTAGTAGGAAAACTGGGGTTCCTGGACCCCAAGAAACAGATATGAAAATAAAGGAACAACAGGAATATCTGACTTCAGAAAAGGAGGGGTCATTTGCCTACTAATTTGGACTTTGGGGATAGGCAGATTCACATTCTTTTGACATTCAAGAGTGGCTAGACCCAGGTAACACTCTTCCTTACCAGGCAGAATCCCAAGTTCTGCTTCAGTTTGTGGAGTTGAAACAGATATGTTGGCAAAGTCTTTGATGCCCAGACCCCACACTATATGCATCACCCAGTGGCTTGGGGGAATTTCAGCATCCCAGGCCCAAGCTCTGCCCACCTGAATAGAATCTACTTTTGCCCACCATCCCTGGTTGATCATATGCCCACCTAAGTCCCAGAAGCTCTTGGCTAAAGGCCTTTTCGATTCATTGGTGGAAGGCTTAACTCTGCCTTGGGCAAGGCTGAACAACAGAGGGTACTGATGGGAGAAAGACAGAGAAGGAGAGGGCTGTTGCTCCCATCTTTGACATCTTCAGGATTTCACATTAAAATGTAATCCCCTGAGACACTTGCATGTTCCCAATGTGGTAGTATTAGCAAAGAGATCTTAATGGAAAGCAACCACGAGTTGGGTGTTACTTTATTAATATCATTTGGGGCAGCTTGCTAGCTTGCCCTGCCCTCTGCCAGGTGGAATACACCAAGTAAACCTCTCCAGATTAGCTGTTTGCATGTTTCATACTTGGGCTATATGCCTTCCAGAATGGTGACGCTAAGTTCCTCTTCCTTATAACGCACCTAGCTCCGGGTAGACTGTTACAGTTTCGGGAAACGAGCTGTAAGACAAGAAGGAGAAGAAGAGGGAGCTGTGGAGTGGGAAGGAGAGAGAGAGAAATGAAAGACACTGGCCGGGTGGAAGTGCAACTGAGAGCAGGTCTAAGAATGAAGGAGAGGGTAGAGGGCAGGGATGGAAAAATGCTGGCAGGAAGAAGGAAAATGAGGCAGGAAGCAGGAAGCTGCTGTGCTGAGTTGAGCTTGGTGGAAACCTGGCAGCCTGGTGGTAGGAAGACACTGATGGGCACAGGTAAAGGACCGTCCTGAGAGATGGGCTGTGCTCCTGTGCACGGCGTGGCCTTGCTGGCTCTCTGAAGGGCCTGTCCACATTGCCCGTGAGTCACTGGAGCATGTTCTATTATTGATGAGAAGACTCACTATGTCCGACCCTTTCACACACACACACTCTCGCTCCTCTAGAATGGGCCCGGTTATAAATCAGCCATTTTCATTATTAATTGCTCCTGGATGACTCGTCCTGCAGGAACTGGGCACTGGACCAGGTCTGGGAGAGCTGCAGGTCTGTGGTCACAGGGGCTTTCAGCATTCTGCATGAGCTAACCCTTCAGAGAGCTTGGAAGCAGCAGGGACGAAATCAATAACGGTTTGTTCCCACAAATCAGAGGCAAGGAGCCAGCTCTCCAAGTTCAGCTCCGTGCACAGGCTGAGATGAGAAGTGTGTCTGCGTTCCTTCCTGGTCCCCGAGCAGGTGTGGAATGCAGGTCAAGAAGTGGAGAACTCCTGCAGCCTCCAGTTGTGAACGTGGGCAGATATCTGGGTACGGTCTCTAGCACCAGACAAAACATCAGTCCAAGTTTAATTGGAGGCAGCAGGGGGAGAAACTGGTCTAGGCCCCAGGACTTTCTCTCTGCATTAATGGCTAATCCCTCGACACCCAGAGGCTGAGAGTTGAAAGGAAAATTAGATGACCTGATTCAAGGATTAACAAGCAGAAAGGTACCTCACCCCTCACCCTCCCTTTCTGTGGGCTCTTCCAATCCTACTCCATAAATCACTCTGTCACCCAGACTGGCCTTGAACTGTGATCCTCCTGCCTCAAGCTCCAAGAAAGCTGGGTTTACAGGATAGCACTACCAGGCCAAGTATATTTTCTTGTTCTGGTTTACCAAGTACTCTGGGAAATCCTAAGTGCAAGGAAGAAGAGAGATTTGCATCTTGACTAAGCTAGAAAAAAAAACAATGCATATTGAATTTTAAAAATGAGGAAACAGTGACTGGGTTATTATTAAAACGTTCTAAGGGAGATTGTGTTTAAAAAAATACCAGAATTAACTTTGCCATATATTCTAGAAATCCAGGGGTAGTTTAAGTGTTGATGTGTGAGCTGTGGGGTCAGCTTGATAAGAACATAAACATGCCCAAAATCCCACATAAAAACAAAGCACAAAAACCCAACCCAAACAAACAAACAAACCAAAAACACAAAGACAACGTAGAGGAACACTACAGAAAACATTTCTGCTTCAGTTATGAAACTGAATAATCAATGATCACCCATCTCCTGTTGGCGCAATCCTGGTTCCTGTGGTCTTGAAAGGAGGATCCTTCAGTCCTGAATTTCAAGCACTCGCCTATAGAATAGTTTACGTGAAGTCTCGAACAGGAAGTGTGGTGCCTGAACTTGCTCAGTGGGGGCCAGAGGCTCGGGAACTGGAGGTCACCTTTGGCTACTGCAAGATTGAAAGTCCAACAGGGTACCATGACATTTCACATCAACAAGCAACAAAGGGATCTATATCTTATTCCAGTTGCCAAGACACTGAGCACCAAGGTGAAGAATAATAAGATGATTGATCTACCAACATTCCTCTCTGTGGTCCTGCCTTCTTTTACATCATGACCTCTGCTTGACCTAGACCTGTGTCTTTGTAGTCTTGTCTCCCAACCAGATGGTACTCTCAACTTTCTATACTTGGCTAGCTGAAGTCCATCCTCCCAGGCCGGGCATCAACAGCTTCCTCTAGTAGAGTTGCCTTGTCTATCCAAGGACCCTTCTGCAGGGTCCTAGGAGAAGGCAGAGCTTCTTTCTGGATTCTCCTTACTCCTCTCAATGAAAATTGTGCCCACTTTTATTCCCTTGGGGGTATGAATGTTTCGTCTGTACTTATTCATATCTATGGACATAATGATCACATTTGATTATTTTAGACCAGATCTGTCTCTTCAGATGAAGCTGGCCCTGCGCCTGTCTGTCTGTCTCCCTTTTCTGGTTTTGTTTGCCTAAGGGAGGCTGGCCCAGATACTAACTTACAAATACTACAGGAGGAGGGAGGGTTCCAAATCTGTCCCCTTCCATCTTCAATACCATTAGCATCGCATACATAATAGAAAAGGCTGTGAGGGAAGGGCCTTCCTGAAGAGGGCACCCTGTCCGTTCCCTCCCCAAAGCCAAATGCTGGTCCCAGTTCTCTGGCCCCGAATTGAGAGCAACCACCCTAGAAGTCTGTGACTCCAGCGGTGTTGTGCTTGCGTTGCCTAGTGTGAGCTCCCAGATAGATCACATTTTCACACTTGCCCATCTGCCACCACCTGCCTCCCAAAGAGCCACTCAGTCACACTCGGGAAATGCCTCAGGAATACATTTTGAAAATGATATAAGAACAAAAGATACATGAACCCCTCCCCAGCCCCTCCAGGCTGAGGACCAGAGGTCTTGAGTCCCTCTCCCCACCCCCACCATTCCAGCCTGAGGGTAATTTGAAGATTACCTTTTGCTCCCATGCAGTAAGAACTGCTACCTTATGTGGATGCTCATTTTTGTTGTTGGTTTGTTTCTATTTGATTCTAGTAATTATGACTTTGACATGGCCATACATCCTTACTGGACACCATTCCTCCATCGTTCTCTGCAGCAGAAGCATGCTTCAGAGATGTTTGAGGGGGAGACCCAGCTTCCTTATGAAGAGAAAGGGAAAGACATGGTAATACGGGGGGGGTGGGGGAGTCCCAATATGCTGTGTGCTGAAATTCAAACCCACACCTGCTCTAGAAATATGCCTACCCACCAGCTTCAGGGCTGGGCATGCCAATCAGCCAAAGTCTGAAGAGGTAGAAAGAAGCCAGGCACACCACCAGAAGGTTTTCCATGTATTTCTCTCTATGGAGTCCCTACAAACGCAGCTCAAACTACACAATGTAAGGCGGGCCAATACATGTGTATTGTTAGCAAAGAATCCTTCATCATGTGTCATGCTTGCTTTCGCACATGCTTTCACCTGTGACTGCTTCAGTGAAGCTTTCCTTCACTGTGTCTGCCTTAGTCTTCCACCTGTGTCTACCTTAGTTAAACCTTCCTTCATGTGTTTGCACCAGCCAAGTTCCATCCAACCAACTTTCCAAAGAACCCTGAAGTTTTCACTTCCTGTGTGTGTGTGTGTGTGTGTGTGTGTGTGTGTGTGTGTATGTATGCATGTGTGCATGTGTGTGTGTACATGTAGGTTGGGCATGCATATTTATAAATGGAGGCCAGACGTTGATATAGGCTTTATCTTCTTCAACTATTTTCCACCTTATATCTTGAGACAGTCTCTTGTACAACCTACATATTATCAGTTCAGCTAATGCAGCTAGCCAGGTTGCTTTGGGGGGTCTCACCTCTGTCTACCAAGTACTAAGATTATATTGTATGTTGAGGATCCAAACTTCAACCCTCATGCTTAGATAGAAAACCTTTTATCCACTGAACTATCTCCCCATACCCTAGACCAGAAGTTGTCAACCTACCTAATGCTGTGACCCTTTTATATAAACCCTCATGCTGTGGTGACACCCCAACCACAAAGTTATTTTCATTGCTATTTCATGACTGCAATTTTGTTTCTGTTGTAAATCATAATGTATCTATGTTTTCTGATAGTTTTAGGTGATTCTTATGAAAGCTTCCTTCAGTCTTCAAAGGGGTCATGACCAACAGGTTGAGAACCACTGCCCTAGACTGAAATTAACTGCAAACACATATTTGGCCAAGACCTTGATACTCTCACAGGCCATAGGACAAACTTGGGGGTCATTAGAATTCCTATGGCCTTGACCCTATTTCTAGTCTTTCCCTATTTTTACCTTGATGTGCACAAATGTCCAATTCTTACTGCTGAGAAGTATCCAGCCAGCCCTGGAGGAACTTATGCTAAAGTTGGAGGTGGGCATGAAGGCAGCAAGAGCCAGTTTTGCGTGGGATGAGGCAGTCTGTGGGTTGGGAGATTCTCTGCAAGTCTAGCCTGGCACTTGTGGAGGCTCCCTGGCTCCCCTGGAAAATCTCTTTATCAAGCACTGATGTTGGCCCATTGCTCAGAGTCCATCTAGTGGCTTAGTAGATAAGGGACTAAATATTTCACTCTGAGGCTTGAAAAACCATATCCTCTGCTCAGGAAGAGAGACTGATAGATAAGGATAGATAGAGGAGAGGGAGAAAACAAAACCCTGGTCCTGTGACAAGTGTCATGATTGCTTACCAGCCATTGGTTTGCGATTAGAACAGACATTCAAGATGACAGGTTCTGTGGCTGGGAGCTTCTTGTGACCACAGTTCACTGCTCTTGTAGACAGGAGAGGGAGCCTGTGGTTAACAGGTCAAGAATTCCCAGACACAAAAGCTACGGGGACCAGAACAACTTGAACTTAGTACCTGGGACTGGTAAACCCTTTCCGAATACTTCTGATTCAGGGAGAACCCAAGGCAGTTTTGGATTGCTGTTACCTGCTGTTTGTAAAGGTGGAACCTTTCCCCCCCTCGCTGCAGGAAGAGATGTACTGTGCTCATCCTCGGGGACTGTGAGGGGAAAGGATGGGCTCAGGGCTGTCTACCATCAAACCCCACTCCTTTCTACCAGATCAACATATCTCTGGTGTCTAAGCCTAGCTTACAAAAGAGGACATGGCAGGGTGCCTGAGAAGTTTTCCGAAATATATGCATCGTGTGGATAAAAGCAAGTCCCTGGAAATGCCCTGGAAGCCTCTTTTAAACTTGATGCTTCCTAACCAAGGGACCAGGCTGTGTGGAAGACCTGACTTGGTTTGCTCCCGGGGTTCCAGTCTGGTCTGTATTTTCTCAAAGGGTAGAGGACAATAGTTTCCAATATACAGAAGCAAAGGTTACATTCCACGGGCCGAGAGATTGGAGAAAGAAACAGAAGAGAGGGTTTTAACAGCTAGATGGAGACAATAGGGTAACCTTTTTCCTTCAGTGTCTGGGGATGTGCTTAGGGAAAAGAGTAGAATGAGAAAGACTGGGGCTGGAGGTGGAGTTCAGACAACCAAGGGCAAGGGAACTGGCATCTGGTTCCTGGACTGAATGAGGACATTTGTTTGTTGAAGTAGGTTCTCACTATGTATTGCTGGCTGTCCTGGAGCTCTTATAGACCAGGCTAGCCTCAGACTCACAGAGATCTTCCTGTGTCTGCTTCCCAAGTACTGGTATTAAAGGTAAGCACCACCACCCCTAGTGACTTGGATCTTTTTAAAAAGAAAGTAAGACAATGGAGTGGAGAGGGGAAATGCACTGGATTGTGCTTGCTCATCTAAACCTTCCAGACCCTGCACTTTCACAATAGAAAATTGTACCCATTCCAGATGAGATCTGAAGCCATCAGCCTTGTCTTCCAGGCCTGTCTGTGTATCTTGTTACACTTCCCGAGTCCCATCTTGCTCTTTGGAATGGGAAGCTCTTCCTCCCGGGTGAGCAACTCTCCACTTGTCTCCATTTGAAGAGAAAGCAGGAGAATAACTGCAGTAGAATAAAATCTTACCAGTCCTCCAGGTGAACAACAGTTGGCTCATTTGGCCCACGGGAACAAACTATGATAACTCCAGCCTGGAAAGGGGTCCTGTACTGTCACCCATTCAATGGCCATCAGCTGCCTGGGCTGTTTATGGCCAAGGGACTCAGGAATGAGGTGTCAGAGTCAACTTTTGAAGAAGGCTACTTGGTAAACAACATCTGGATGAAGTAAGGAAAAGAACGGGATGGGGCCATGTATCAGCCATGGAGTGACAGATTGTATCTTTCATAAGCAGGCAGTTAATGAGAAATGTAATTCATAAGAGATATTCACGAAAAGTGAGTACTTAACTTTGACCACCACACTCAAGTCAGAGTCTAGGCTCTGTCACACGCGCACATGTTCCTGTTTGGAGCCTGCTGATGCCACCCTGTCTGTGATTTCTGCTTGTGGGGAGGAGGTTACAGAATTTTTGCAAGCCCTTTGGGGTTTACATCTGTGACAGTCCTTCCCCCAAGCATCAGAAGAATACACACATGAAGACAGGACCCGGATTAAGAATAAGGAGAGCCTCACACTGCAGCTGCTCACAGACATGCTGTGGGATGCACAGGATGGCTGTCAATCGAGGCACAAGAGAAATTACAGTCCCAAGAAAATGCAACAAGATTTTTAGGCAGAAGTGGAGTAAGAATCTGTGGGCCCAGACTTGAAGCCATGGGGTGGTTGGGAGGAGCCTGGGGCATTCTTAGCATTCACACTGTAGAGTTGTTACTTTCCTCCTTACACCATGCTGATGGTTCTGTGTCCTGGAGAACCTGCAGTCAGTTAGCCAGGATATGTAACAACATGCAGTCCATAAGCAGAGAAAGAAAAAAAGAAAGAAAGAAAGAAAGAAAGAAAGAAAGAAAGAAAGAAAGAAAGGAGGGAGGGAGGGAGGGGAAGAAGAAAGAAAGAAAGAAAGAAAGAGAGAGAGAGAGAAAGAAAGGAACCAGCAGATCAGATCTTATTTGCAAGAAGTAATGAGATATTTTTTCACCATTTCAGAACTAAGAACTAAAGACTCCTGTGGGCAACAAATAAAGCACACACAGCAGACATCCCCCAGGGAAGAAAGGGAGGCTGTGGCTTAGTGAGGAGCCAGTGTCAAGAGGCAAAGGCAGGGGCTGAGGAAAATGTAGTGCTAGATTCTACCTTCAGAATTGGAGGAAGGGAAAACAACTAGCACACAGAAGGCCAAGAGCACGGGTGCAAAGAAGAGCCAATCAGGGTTATTCTTGGAATATGGTGTACAAAGAAGAGCCAATCAGGGTTATTCTTAGAGCATGGTGTACAAAGAAGAGCCAATCAGGGTTATTCTTAGAACATGGTGTACAAAGAAGAGCCAATCAGGGTTATTTTTAGAAATAAAAGGATGATGAATGCAGAAATATCCTCCAGAAGTGGATGGAATAGCAGCTTGGAAGTAGAGTATGAAGCAGTTATTATAGGTCTAGGCTGAGTGAGAAAAAAACAGGAGTGCCATTTTAATGGGTAAATAAATAGAAAATAGAGACCTCTGGAACTGTAGAGTGCATGGGAAAGAATATCTGGGGAGAATAAAGAAATAGATGGAAAGTCATACTTTGGATAACCCAGCATAACCTTCCCTATGATTAAAACATTCAAGGTTGAAAAGGGTGATGAATGACCAGTTGGATCTTAAAAATGTACATTCATGGGAATATTTGGGGACATCACAGGCTGGCACAGAGGAAGGTCAACCTTGCAACAGTTACAAATTAATAAATGGGAAATCCTTATGAAGCTACCAATCATTCTCCCAGTGTCCGGTTTTCTATGCATGGCTCTGGTGACAGGGATCATGGGAATATTCTTCACAAAACACTAAGAGAAATGGCTGGGCAGGTGGCTCAGCAGTTAAGAGCACTGGCTCAATCAATCCACAGCACTGGAAACACAAACAATCATACAACAAACAAAAACCAACCAACAACAAAAAACAATAAACAAAATCAGACATGGAGGTGGTTGCCTATAGCCCTGGCACTCGGGAGGTAAATGCAGGAGGATCAGGAGTTCAAGGTCATCCTTGGTTACACAGCAAACTCAAGACATACTGGGTGCCCACCTCTATCAGTAAGGGTAAGTCACAGTGATGAAGCCTCTGTGGGTGTGGTACAGGCTTGCTAGCATTTCCCAGATCCTCGCCTTTCTCTCGGGAGGCACATAGGAGGCGACTGCCTCTATCTTTCCTCGAATCTAGAAGGGAATGGACTAGGCTGTGAGGTAAATGGTCTGTGGCATTTTCAGATCTAGTGACTGCACTGTTCTGACTAGTCACATTAGACCTTGAGTGATCAGAAATAAAATAGAAAGATGGTGGGGAAGAAAACTTTGACTATTTCCAGGTTACATCTTGTTTTACATGTACTTTTTGCTCATTGTAACTAGTAAGATTTTAATGCATACTATCAAACTTTTAAAAAAATCAAGTACTGACAAAAATGTATTCATATACTGTTATGCAAAAAATGCTTTTAAAATCTATACATTTATCTTTGTTTTTTAAAATAAAGTTGTTCAATTAAAAAAAAAAGAAAAAAAAGATGGTGGGGGTTCAGACTGAGATAAGATGGATCCCTCTGCTCTCCCAAGCAAGAAAGCTAAGGGACAGTTGGCTCTGGTGTGTGAGAGAAACAAGTGTCTAAGTCAGAGAGGAACAAAAACTTTTTTAGCATCAAACCCCTAATTAATACAGCCAGAGACACAATGAAGACCTAATGGGTGGCTTAGGGAAGCCAGGCATCCATAACAAAGACAAAAATACAACATAATTAACACTCAATTCCTTTAAAAAACGTGTGTGTGTGTGTGTGTGTGTGTGTGTGTGTGTGTGTGTGTGGTGTGTGTGTGTGTGTGTGTTTCCATGCTGCATGTGCATGCCGGTGTCAGACGACAACTTGAAAAAGTCATCTCTCTCCTACCTTGTTGGTTCTGGGGATTGAAACAGGTCCACTGTCCACACAGTCTGGGCTGCAAGCATCCTCGATGAACTGAAGCATCTTCTCAGTTCTCATTCTCTTCCTTAGAAAAATGTAAATACCAAAACATAAACAAAGAGAAAGAGAGAGGAGAAGAAGAGAAAAAGAAATTTTTCCCATTTCTTTAAAAACACTTAAAACTGCAAGCATGTGATACAGAAGAACGGTCTATGGCTTAGGAGCTAAGAAAGATTATTTATTTGACAAAACCACTCATCATAAATTTATTCAGAAAAAAAGTTAACAATTTTTACTGTTCTCAAGTCCTCAAATGAAGTTTAATGTTAAAAAAAAAAAACTCAGTGGATTGAATAAAATACAATTTGATACTAGTAAGGAAAATTTAGGACACAGAAGTTCCATGATTCAAAATAGGTAAAGCGTATCTCCAAATAAACAATAAAATGTTGAGCCACACAAACAAGAGAAAATTATGAGAAATTCTAACAGTTGATCAGCCCACAGAGAGATGTAAGAATATGATGACAAGATGAAACCGCTTGATAACTCCAAGTGTTAAACTTTACCCTGAGCAAAAGGAGTGAACGCTCTTTGGGAGGCATTGCAGAACAGTTGCCATTCTGTGGGAGAGCCGACCAGGAACCCAAGGTAACGCTCACGAGCTCACCTGCAGAATCATTCATGGTGTCATCATGTCTCCGTTTGCAAGAATGAGAGACTGAAGACTACTTTAAAGGCCAGAACTGTGAAAATAGCAAAATAGAATATGGCATTTTAATAGAGGAGA
The DNA here is from genome assembly GCF_963924665.1 of Micromys minutus. NCBI lineage: Eukaryota > Metazoa > Chordata > Mammalia > Rodentia > Muridae > Micromys > Micromys minutus. The sequence goes on from NC_137969.1 coordinate 249,281,730, forward strand.
ATAATAAACCAGATACATGAGTATCAATCTTAATACCACTTTAAAAAAATGCTTAAGGAAAAAAGGCTCAGAATCTATCTGGGACCCCTTCCTTTATTCTCAGGGTCATTTGGATCCATTTGGATCAATTTCCCATTTGAGTTGCCAATGGACGCCTGCAACGTGCAGACTTAGGAGAGAGGACAATTGTAGTTCCAGCAGGAATCAGGTAACAGCCAGGACCAAGACACCTGAAGGAAGTTGGAGGCCAGTGTCTGAGAGTGGTCAGTAAGCCTGAAAGGCCTGACTCTGAACTACATATCATAATGGTTCACTTCACCGCTAACTAGACTGGTTCAGAATCACCATGAGAAACATACTCTCCGGGTATCCTTGGGGACAGCACCCAGAGAGATTAAATGAAATGGGGAAGATTCATCCTGAATAGGGATCTTCCCTTCCCATAAGCTGGTGTCCCAAAGTCAAGAAAATGGAGGTTGTGCTGAGCACCAGCACCCACCTCTCTCTGCTTCCTGACTGCAACCAGCAGCCATTGCTTCCCCACCACTAGGATAGCCTGAGCTTTCAAACAATGAGTTGAAAAAAAAAATTTTTTTTTTTGAGATGCTTGCTTGGGCATTTTATTACATCATGTAAGGTAACAGACATACAGAGAGTTGTTAGACAGATCAAAGTGTCTCATCCCCAAATCCTTTTAAGGAAACATGAAGCCAGAAAGCCTTGTGGTCTCCGAGACCCTCCAGTCGATCGTGCCTCATTAGTGCACATAGACATCTTACAGAACAGAATCGGAGAAAGACTTATCAACAGAGCAAATGCCAGGCTTGGGATCATTTGCATGGGTCACAGGCTTCTTCCTGACCAGACGCAGAGCATCACCACAGCAGACAGCCATATATTATTAGCATGCCGTGAATAGATTTTTATCATTTAATAATCAAGCTCTTAATTAAAAATAAGTAATTCAAAGAGCGATTAATATGTGGTGCTTAAATAGATTTGTTCGACACCCGTGGCATTTAAATACAGGATGTAAACCAGTTCTTACTTAGTTTTAAAATATTCCTCCAATATTACACAAGCAAATGCAATCTTTCTCTTGGGTTGGAGAACAAATCCAAGGCTATGCCAAATGGCATTTATATGTCACATCTTGGAGAACAGTTTTTTTTTTTTAATTGCCTATTGGGTCAACAAATATTTATCTAGAACATTTTGTCTCTTAGCCATCATACTGCAGGCCCTTTATACTAAAGTGTGAACACCCTTGGCCCATGTTACCACCCCCAGGAATCCTATGTGTTAACAGGGCATAGCCTGGCAAAGGTCTATGCCTTTGAATCTACCTTATGAATTATTTCATTAGTTAGTTCTATGAATAATGTTGATAATCCCAGAATTCAGGGGCGGTTTGCAAGCTGAGCTGGACCATCCTGTTCTTTGCTCCCTGACAACACAGCCAAAGCAAGAGACAATAGAGTGATGTCATTAAAACACAGTGCCTATAACCAAGGGAAGGCTTCCCATGCCTTTGCTGAAATAGTGAACCCAGAAGAATCTCTTATTGGGAGTGATTTGGAGATCGAGGATATTTGAATATGCACAGTGAGCTTTGTTTAGTGTGAGACCTGATTTTCAACTCTACTCAACAAGCTTCATGACCGTTTAAAACACTGAGCCTGTGAGGACCTTGCACACTGTGTTTAGTATATATACACTGTGACCACAAAATTCCCATTTCACCATTAATAGGATGAGGTCGTTAGTCATTTAATAGCCAGATCCTCACCTGTAAAACGGGATGCTGTGGGAAAGGAGGCCAGGGTGTCACCTATGTGTTGCTTACCTGGTCATGTGGTGGGAATAGGCCTCATCCTAGAAGTTAAGTAGATGTGGTCACTAGGGTAACAGCAGAGATGACGGTGGTATGGTGGTAACTTTAGATGGGAACAGCTCCACTGTAAAACGCCCAAAACATCAAGTAGTAAAGACAGAGAGTAATTGAGCCCCAAACAGCAGTAGTGATGTCTGAGGTGACAGCCTAGAAGTTTCATGTTCTCTTTTAATCTTATATTTTCTTCACTTACCTATTATCAGTCTCTATATAGAGATACATGTGTGTCATAGTTTACAGAACAAAACTTGTGGGATCTGGTCCCCTCCCTCCCTCCACCATGTGGGACCTTGTGTTCCAACTCAGTTCCTCAGACTTGGCCACAAGTATCTATATTCACAAGCCATCCTGCTGGCCCTTGCCTGTTCCCTCCTGACTATGTATTATTGTCTCTAACTCTGACCCCAACTTTGGGCCATGTTATGAGGCAACCAGATGAAGTCACAACTAACTGAGAGAAAGGTTTTCTAGGATCTCTCCATCAGTTAACACAAACAAACAACACAAACACTAAACTTATAAGTGTGCCTAGAGGCACAAACTTTGATCAAAAGTTCCAAGGAACACTTGCTGCTCTCCTAGAGGACCTGGGTTCAATTCCCAGCACCAACATGGCATCTCACATTAGTCTGTACTCCATTTCCAAGGGATGAGACATGTTTTTCTGGCCTCCACAGACACTGCATGGACTCGGTACAAAGACAAAACACACACACACACACACACACACAAATACATAATACATACTATTTTTTTATGTAAAACTCTAAAATCACCAGTAACAGAAAAAGAGCTGGTGGGTGGGGATAACTTCAGACTTGACTGATAATAGACAAATAAGTCGATGAGCTGTCCCATGGCCACTGCATTACACTTGAACCCTGGCCCGCCAGCTCTGTCTATCTCTTTTGTGTTTGTGGGCTGTCTTTCCTTCTGCCTCTCTGACTTGGCTCAGGCCCCAATTCTCGGTTTAAACCCTGGTCAAGTGCAAGCTTGCAAAGTCTGATGAGAGAGGCTCAAAGGACCATCCCTATGTGATAGAAGCCTGGGGTTTTCCAGGCTCTCTCTGCTCCAGGGAGCCCCTCCCCCCACAGAGCAGCCCACCCTGGTGCGACATCTGTGTCTGCTGCTGTCTGGGTGTACCCTCCTCTGATGTCATTAGGAGTCCTCTGCTTTCTAATGTAGACTGCATTAGATACTGTTTGTGACAGCAGTACCCCACCCTGTAATTACATAATTCTTCTGGAATGTGAAGAACTGGCATTGGGGGGTCTGAACTGGGCTGCAGCAAGTCAACCTTGTCCTTTTTTATACAAGACACCACCCTACCGGAAGCTGCAGGAAAGGTCAAAGGTCCCCAAGAGAAGAGCACTGTCCTTGGACTGAGTTTGAAATCAGACCTGGGATGCCCATCTCTGGAACCCCTAAGCTATAGTCAAGAGAGCATGAGCGGACTGCTACCAAACTTATGGTGTTTATGATTCTTTTCCTCCCTGCTTCGCCTCCTCCCTCTCCCTTAAGATGCTAAGACTCAAAGCCAAATCCATTAAACAATTCCTACTTTGATTTGCAAAAGCCAACAGGCATTTTGTGAGCAAAGGGAACAAGTCATTTCTTGCTTCTCAGTTCGGGAATGAAGTGTCTTTCCATTCAGGTCCTTCGAGGTCCTTCAAGCAGAGGGTGATCTAATTCATTTTCAAGGTTAAAAAAAAGTGCTCATTGTCCATGCTGGGTTTTTTTGTTTTGTTTTGTTTTGTTTTTTGTTTTGTTTTGTTTTTCACTTGTTCTCTCGATGCTGAACATGTGGGAGCTAATCAGTCAGCCTTGATTCTGCAAGAGAGACATTCAAGATCTCATTCACAGGGCAAACACAGCAAAACTGGAGGCTCCCCAAGCAGGGGTTGACCCCACATATATGCTTCAAAGATACTTGCTAATGGAAGGAAATTTGCTAAGTGAACAAAACAGTAAATTGTCAAAGAGGAAGGAAAATAAAGTAGGTTTGAATCCAGCTCAGAGACAACATTTCATAAAACTCTCTGGGTTCAGTAACACACCAGAAGGACACATGGCCCCCAAGTAAGGCTTGTTTCTTACTTATTGATCGGTGATACCTACGATGGCACTGAACCAGTGCTATGTGTGTACCTGTAAGGACCAAGTAGTTTTCCATCTCTGCTGTCTTGCTTTTGTTTTCTGTTGCTGTGAGAAAATACCCTGACCAAAATCAGTTTAGGTGGGAAAGGGCTTATTCAAGTCACAATTTCCAGTCACGGTCCATCACTGCAGGGAAATCAGGGCTGGAACTTGAAGTAGCTTGTCACATCACATCCACTCTTCTGTCTTTATATCCTTCAGAATCTCTTGCCTAGGGAATAGCATCGCCCATGGTGGGCAGGTCTTCCCACCTTAATTAAGTTAATCAAGGCAACTGACAGACATGCCTCCGGGCAAACTTAATCTAGACAATTTCTCTAGCCAATTTGATTTTCACCAAGGTTTGGAAATGTTTTAGTTACTTTTCTATTTTCTAAAACCATGACCAAAGCAACTTATAAAAGGAAGAGTTCATTTGGGTTTGCAGTTCTAGAATGTTAACATACAGTCTGTGATGGCAAACCAGAGATCAGCATGGCAGCAGAACCAGGAGGCTGGGAGCGCACATCCTGAACTGTAAGCAGGAAGCAGAGAGAACAAACTCCCAGCTTGTGTGAGTCTTTAGACTTTCAAAGCTCACCTCCAAGGACACACTTTGTCCAATGAAATTAGCCTCACATTTCCTTAACCTCACAAACAGATTCAAAAACTGGAGACCAAGTGTTCAAATGCCCAAGATTATTGGGAACCCTTATTCAAACCATTACAGAAAATGGTGGATTATGACCACGACTGTGGCCACAAAAGGATCCATGTCTAGGTGGGCCATAACTCTAAATTGCCCATGTCTTGGCTTGCTTTCTGTTGCTGTAATAAAATACCATGACCAACAACAACTTGGGGAAGAAAGGTTTTATTTCAGCTTCCTTTTTTTTTTATAGTTCATAACTCAAGACAGGAACCTGGAAACAGTAACGAAAGCAAAGGCCGTGGGAAAACACTGCTAACTAGCTTGCTCCCTCTGGCTTACTCTGCCGGTGTTCTCATATACCCCAGGCCCACTTGCTATGCATGTATAAGCAGTGGGGGAGGGGGGCTCTCCTACATTAACCATCAATCAAGAAAACTCTCCAGGGTCCTGGCTACCAACCAACCTTATGGAGGCATTTTCTCCATTACTACTCCCACTTTGCAGATTCCTCTAGGTTTGCGTCAAGTTGACAAAACACCAGCCAGCACAACCTGGTAGACAGACAGGCTTCATGGATGGAATACTCACCCTTTTACCCTCTGTTGTAACTCAGGACTACTGACTCAACCCATGGGGCATTCTCTCTCCTGGTCTCGCAGAGAGCAAGTGGTGATCTGAATTTTGAGTTCTTATTTGTGAAATATTTCAAACTCTACCATGGACCTTAGGTAAGGGTCTTTTCAGAAAGGGGTACATAAGGAAAATCTGCACAGCAGTGTCAGCCTTTGCTCCTGATTTTGGATGTAGCATGTGGGAATTTCATGCCTGCTATCTGCAGCCATCTTGCCATCAAGACATTAAAGTCAAGAAGCCTGTAGAGATACCAGCCCAGAACAGCAATGTCATCACATGCTGCAAGGTGATGATAATATTGTCTGCATACAGAAGGGAAATGTTGGTCTAATTAAATGTTTGTTATCTTTTTCAATTTTCATTATTGGGACGGGTCTTACTCCATCCTGCCCATTGTCCCATGAGCCACTGGGTATGACTTCTGTAGTTCTTTTTAACTTAAAAAGTATCTATCATCGAAGATATCACTGTTCTAAGAGATTCTCATGAGTAATCATCATATAACAAAATGTGCATTCTGCATAACTTATGCTAAAATTAGGTAAATCCAATTTAAATATGGAAGGCTGGGCTGTTAAAAAGGTGATGGTGCAGTCAACAAGAGGACCACGAGGCGTGGGTATCACTGAGGTGTGGGTTTCCTCTACCTGGAGCTAATGCAATAAGCTGCCACACAGATCTTAAAACCAAATTTTATTTTTCCCTGTCCTGGAAGCCAGGATTCCTTACATCAAGGCATCAGTGAGGCTGAGTCTTTGTGAAGGCCACAGGGGAAAGAGAAGCCTTTTTATGCCTCTCATTGTGGGTTGAATAGCATCTTTCTAAAAGACATGCAAGCCATGAACCCAAGCAACATGCATATGATCTTATTTGAAAATAAGTTTTTAAGAAATGGGAAAGTGAGGTTATTAGAGTGGATTCTAACCCAACATGACTACGTCCTTCTAAGAAAGGATAGTTTAGGCACTGAGGTGGCCAGCACAGAAGGGAATCCGGTACTGTATTAAGAGAGTATCTTGTACAAGCCAAAGAATGTCTACAGTTTGCAAAAGTCACGTGAAAGACCTGGAATGACCTCCCCCACAGCCATTCAGAGTATTCAGTTCTGGGCATACCAACCTTTTGTCTAGATTCTGTTGGCTACAGATGGCCTTGTCATTCCTGGCTTGGAGACTTACTACTCTGAATTTCTCTTTCATTGCCAAACAGCCTATGGTGTCTCTGTCATTTTTAAGGACAGTTGTTGTTGGCCATAATGACTCTGAAGACATTTACCTGATTCTAGCCACAAGATCTACTTATGAATTAAGTCCCATTCACAGGTACCAAAGTCTAAGACTAAGTGTAGGTTCTAGAGATACACGATTCAGCCTCGTGGACATTTCAACTTGATTTCTATGGTTTTCTGAGCTGCAAATAAGTCAATGTGAGCCAGAGACTTCCAGAATTTTCTTTATTGCTTGGTTGAACTCTCCACCCACCATGTGACATGATCAGTTTAAGTAGAAAAACTGGATGTTGTGGTTTATGACACAAGACATCTGTAAGTGACAGATGGTACCTGTGAGTAAAGAAGGGAAAGCAGCACAGAGAAAGGAAGTACATCATCAAACTCCAGAGACATCGTTTCTCTAACCCCTTCCAAGGGAGGTCACTGGCTCCACCTTCTTAGATTTTGAGAAAGTATCCATACAACTGTCTCTGCTATACCTCACGGCTTTACCGGATGATCGCTGGCCTTTATGGACAAGCCAGTGAACATCTATCATCCCATCATCCCTTGGGAAGCTGGCACAGGGGGATGGACAATACCAGTCCAGCCTGTGGTATTTGGTGATAGCTGGCCCTGAGACGCAGTAACAGGACTGAGATCTGTTAATTATTCCTCCTCGCTTGTGGACATGGCTGTTCTCTGATTTTTGGTCTCATCCTAAGTACGAAATTCTCAGTGATAAATTAAATCAATTATCTCGAGATCCCCTAGAGGGAGAATAGAGGCTGGGATAAAAGATACTGGGGCGGGGGGGGGGGTCCCAAAAGAGTTGCACTTTCAGTGAGCCACAGTGGCTGGCCCATTTCCCCAGTTTCTTCTGCAGTACAATTGCCTGTACCCGCTCACTTCAGAATTTGGACAGTCATTGAGGATTTTTATTTTTTTTTCCCCCTTTCTTTCTTTTGCATATGATCAGTATGGAGATTTATGGAGAAGCTTGTTTTTTATGCAGCTAAAGAGGGAAACATACACACACATTCTACACAATAGCAGCAAATGAAGCCTCGCCAGCTCTGCACACATTTATACAGCAACAGCAGACATGGTGACACCAGACTTCGAGGAGAGACAGCGAGCTTGTCAATATTTACAGAGACCAAAATGGGGAGGCCTCCTGTTCCTCCTTCCTTCCCTCAACAAACACAAGTGGAGGCCAGGGTCTTGGCACTGGAGGGAGAGTTGGGAAGCACAGAGCCCCTGCCTGGAGGCGCTCAGGGGTGTCTGAGATGTGAGCACTCTGACACAGGGAAACACTGTGTGCTCTGATGGGGAATGATGCCAAGTGATGCCAAGGGCCTTGGGGCGGGCATTGAAGGTATGACAGCACTCACCCCGACGCTGTACTTCTGAAGAAGGCTATAGGAGGCGCTCTCAGCTATATTCTGACAGAGAGATGGGACAGAGGCAGCCTGTGACCACCTCAAGATGCAAGGCCCTTTGGAGTCTTCAGCTTCTTGAGCTGAAAGTAAACCCCAGTGAAGACAGGCATCTGGGTAAACCTCTCTGAATGCTGTATTTGTTAGCTCTGCCCTCACTGTGACCAAAACATTGACAGGAACAGCTCCAGTGGGAAAAGAATAATGATGTAGGGCTTGCTTTCTCAGAGGAGTGAGCCCATGGTATGGTACATGCCCCTGTGCACCTTGGCAGACTGTCATGGTAGTGGGAGCCAATGGACAAAGCCTCTTGTGGTTGGTGAGACACCGTCTCAGAATTCTTCCCATCCCCACCACAGCCACAGTCTCAGGCTTCTAGAAGAACTCACCTCAGGTCACAAAAACAGCTTTGCCGTTTGCTCTTACAGGTGAAAAAGCATACATGCGTCCAGAGGAGAGGGTGATCAGGCGCTGAGTGAGCGACCCCTTTCTCCTCACCCACCTCCTTCCCGAGATCTGCAGAGGTTCTCTTAGACGTCACCTTTAGCCGCAGCTCAGTCTGTTACAATCAGACGCAGGGCTGTGTGAGAGGTGGGTGAAATGCCTGCAGAGTTGGGAAATTTACTAGGAAGAGTACAATGGCACTTCCAGAGGCTCTGCCAGAAGAGCCCTGTGGGATCTGGCCTGTGCCTGCTAAGTCTGGTTTGTCTAGAGCTCTATCCGTCCTTTCTCCAGCCAACTGGAAGCCTTCTTTTCTTCCTTAGCATTCAAAGATGAACTGATTGGGACACGAAGCCCACAAGTTCTGTAAATCCTGATCCCTTTGAGGCATCAAACAACCAGTTCACGGGGTTTGCCTAAGACATAGAACAACACAGATATTTACACTATGTTTCACAACAGTAGAAAAAAATATAGTTATGAAGCAGTAACAGAAATAATTTTATGGTTTGGGGTTACCACAACAGTAGAAACTTCTATTAATGGGTCACATTAGAAAGGTTGAGAAACCACTGATCTAGGTTTCCCTTCAGTGAATTGCTTTCCTTTCCTGATTTTTTTTTCTCTACACTTAGCAAACTTGTCTCGCCAAGCCCTGGGTCATCTCTCAGACCACAAGGCAGGCCCCAGAGTTCTGTAGATCTCCTATTCCTTCACCATGAGGACAGAACTTTCTCAGCATGAGCAACAATAAACCTCCTCCCAATCTGCTCTGTACCATACAGCCACCCAGTCTAGACGTGCATCTGCTGCCTCAGTTTTGGGATCAAGAGGCAGAGATGTCCCAATACAGAGAGGACTCTCTTCTTGAGCCAGCCCCTCTTTCAAATGACAAGTGTTAGCCCTGTAGAGGCTGTTGAGCTTCAGGCCATCCAAGTTGAATTTTGCTCTGAAGACAAGCCTTCTCCAGGAGCAAACATTTCGAGCAGACTAAACGGCTCTAACAATAAGCCCAAAGTTTCATAGAGAAGCAATTTCACTTGGTAATTTTCTCAGCACTCAATGCTTTCAGTTCCTCTAAGTTCATCTCTCACTAAATGATTTTCCAGGACCATTCATTTTTTAACATAATAAGGCGCGTGATAATAAGACCTTCGCCAGATGGGTGCGGGTGTTACAATGCCTTATTTTCTGTCTTGGAGATTTAATCAAATCCACTAAGTTAGAAGACCATAATAGATATTTTCAATAATATATGTTAAAAGGGTTTTTATAGGATGTCTTGCAATTTGTGAATAAAATCAGACAGAACGTATGTTTGCGACTTCCACAAGATGATGAATTAACTAACCCAAGGGAGTCAGATAGGTTTCTCCCCTTTCTAGATCTTGTCAGCCCAGCATCAGTTGGGCTAGCTTTTTGGGAAATTTGCTAAATAGAGAAAGATATTATCACAAGAAAAAAATATGTACATCTTCTGTTGGCATCCTTAAACATGCCCCCCTCCCAAGTAAAAAATGACCACTGCTTTCCAATGAATCCCTTCAATGGCACACTGTAGTACTTACACGATCTAGTGGCTCGAGGAATTCCAGTTAGATTTTAGTTTTCCAGGAACTACTATAATTTGCTCAGAGTCAACAAGACTATGATGTTTCCCCAAAATGCTATCAGTGTTCATTTTCAAGAATGTCCTATGCGCTGAGTACTCTTTTTATCAACTTGACACAAGCTCGGGTCATCTGAGAAGATGAGCCTCCGTTGAGAAAATGTCTGCATTGAAGTGGCCTGTATTTAAACCTGTAGAACATTTTCTCGATTGTTGATTGATACCCCCTCCCCCCCCCCCCCGTTCATGTTGGATGGTACCAACCCAGGTGAGTCTGCCTGCTATATGAGAAGGAGCTGAGCAAGCTATGTAGAGCAAACCAGTGAGCAGCACTCCCCCCATGGCCTCTGCTTTGGTTCCCACCTCCAGGCTCCTACTTGAATTCCTGGATGGTGATAGGGACATGTAAGCCAAAACAACAAAACAATTAAAAAAAAAACAAAAACAATAACAAAATACCCACTCTCTACTCTCCAAGTTGGTTTTGGTCTTGGTGTTTATCATAGCAATAGAGAGCAAACAAGAATAACCTGCCATCTGTGTATAGATCATACCCATCAGCGCTCCCTCTCGGCCCACAGGTTCTTCTTTGTCTCCCTGTGCTGCTCCTACCACAATACTTGTCTTATGTATTAAACCAAGGCAAGATGATGTTCAAGGGGCTTTTGTCTCCTTAATTCTAGAATTTTCAAAACAACAACAACAAGAAAAAAAAAAAAAAAAAAAAAAAAAACAAAGAACCAAAACAGATCCTAAAGGGTCAGACTCACAAGGCCTCATGTTAATTCATTCTTATAATTCAAATGTATACAACTTTCTCTCCCTCAGCAGCCTCTTTGGGTCTCATCCATGAAGCTAAGGTGAAGCTCCACTATTAGGGTGGATCTTCTTCTCTACCTTCTCAGTTGATTAATTCTAGCTCACTCTATAAGACCTATAGAAATTTTGGAGAGCCCCACCTGGGGTGCCTCATGTTACTAGGGAAACTGAGGTTCCCTCTCACAGTTCTTAATCTCATTGATATAATTTAATAATTTAAAAAATAGAGTCAGAAGGAAGTATGCAGATGAGTGTATTGGCGTGAAAAGACAAAGCACAAAGTAGGAAAGCTGTTAAGTTTGTCAGGAAGCTGTTCATAGGACAGAGTCAGAGAAGAGAAAGGGGAAAGCCACACTGTTGTAGTTAAGCCTACAGGCTCAGCAATAGAAATCAGCCATGTAGACAGGCAAGCGACCTCAGGGTGACTGGAGTTGGGCAGTGAGAGTGGGCAGTGAGCAAGGAGGCCCATGTGCCAGAGAAAGCACTTTAAAAAGATACAAGACATAGAAAAGGACAAATTATGCTTTTCTGACTAAGATCATGCGGTACACCGCTTTGCCTCCATAAGCAACTGTAGGGAGGGCAGAGCTTTGGGGAAATGAAAACACTCCTTAATTATTCACTCCATCTGTTTAGAATAGGGAAACCTGAATCTGCCTTCTTGAGGGTTGCTCCTTTGGCCAGGTTGGACTGACCTGATTGGATAAACCCTTAAGTGAGCAGCCAGTGGCTTGGCTGCATCAGAGATGGATTCCATTCTTTTACTTAGAAGGAAACAGCTCTCCCTTTATGGATCCATACGTCTGCTCCCATCATCCCCCACCACAGTGGTCCTTCCCAGGGTGGACTTAGCCTTCTTTCTTAGGCTCCAGTGGATTTTCAGTGTGGTTGCAATAGGTAAAAGTAGTTCCTGGGGAAGGCAGCATCCATGTGCGTTTTGGGTGGCAATTGAACACCTCCACTGAGGAGTCATCACCACACATTAGCTCAATGCAACTGAACTAACAACTCACAAAAACATTCTGAGTTCCATACATTCAAAAACCTTCTCTGTCCATTCAAATCGGAAGGAAAGCATCCTGAGTTGCTACCAGATTTCAACTTCTTTTGAATATTGTTATTTTAAATATATGTCAGTATTTTAATTATGAGAAATTTAATGTATGTGATTATTTTAGCATACCCCATCTCATTAATAATAATAATTTTTTAAAAAACCACTCAGGATTAAGTTGTATGGCTTGTACTTTTATTTCTCTAGAATAGATTTATAGATATCTGCTCTGGTTATTCCATTGTTCGGGGTCTTAATTCATTATGTCAGTGTGTGCAAAAAAAAAAAAAAAAAAAAAAAAAAAAAAAAAACCCTGAAAATCTGTAGTAAATATCTTGTATGATTCTATCTCCTTAATTGCATGAGATAGCTCATGCAGAGAACTCTGGGTATTCATTGGCAGGAAGACAGGTCTTTAACTTCCTCTAATGGACTCAGAATAGAGTTCAGTACCCTTACACACACACACACACACACACACACACACACACACACACACCTCTTTATTTGTATTTTAGGTACATTCGAAGTTCATACATTGAATCATGATTCTTATTGCTATTTTAACTCAAACCGAAAGAAATTATTGTCTTGGGCCTTACAACTGTGAGATTTAAGTTGAGGGCCCCCCATCCCGAACAGTGTGTGAGGGGTGGTCTCTCCTGAGTCTTACTACCTATACCAGCTGCAATGTTCATACAGGAAGATGCGGTGTTTGAATGGTCCAGATGTTAATGAAGTCAGGCTCAAGGATTCATGCACAGAATGACAGCAGAGAAAGAGCCATTGTTCACTGCCTCCCAGATCTCCCTCAAAAGAAAGGTTCTGGCATGGTGGTACCTACTCGGTGCGGTAGCTGCGACATCAGTATGAGATAAGCTTATGACAGTGCCCAGGACATGGCAGCTGAGCCGTCACTGTGTTTGGCTTAGTACGTACCAGGACACAAAGATGGCAGTCTGGTTCCCAGTAGGCTTTCAGCGCCACACAGCAGGTCCTTAGTGGCATACTGGACTTAGGTGCTGTGAGGGGCTCTGAGTCTCCGTCTCTGTTATCACACAGTGAGCCGCTAAGGCTCCTCCTCCCTTCCCACCACGCCCTTCAGCGGGCTCTTTTCCAGGTTTCAAGCCTGCAGGGTTGGATGCCATGCCTAAAAGGACTGTCTTCCAGAGAACAGAGCACATTTATCACGGGGCAAGGTCCAAGCTCAAGCCGACACAGGAATGTACCCTGGAGGAATGGCTGGCTGTTGGGTGGCTCTCCAAAGTCCCCTTGCAGCCCAGAGGAACTGCTCAGGTGGAGGCCTTGTGGTTGATGAAGTCTTTTGTCCTCGGGCCAGTGCATGAAGAAAAATCAAGCAAAGGTAGCTCCCTCCCACCCTTTTGGGGCCTCCTGGCGTCCTCAGGGTCTGAACCCCCACACCTACCAGGCACGTAGGCAGAAGAACCTTCGTCTATCACTTTGACGGTCCTGACATGCTTTGTAAGGCTGCCAAGGAATGTGACTGTTCCTTCTGCTAACCTGTGTCCCAGGCTTCTGTGCTTTTCTGCTCTTGGCAGCAGGAGCTACCCAAGGTTAGGAAAGAGCAGGGGAGGCCAAGAGACACGCCTCACAAAAACGCAGTCAACTAGGCAGGGGTATGGATGGGAGATAGATTTAGAGAAGGAGGGAAGGAGGGAGGGAGAGAGGGAGGGAGGGAGAGAGTCCTATAGAAACTGGTGTTGTTTCTTAGGTGATATACACCTTGTTTTGAGACAGTTCCTCTCATTGGCCTGGAGTTCTGTCAATCAGAATTGGCTGGCTAGCCAATTAGTGTCAGGGATTCTTTTGTCTCCTCCCCTCCCCCCCCAAGCACTCCGATTATAAGCATATACTGCTACATCCAGCTTTTCTTATGTGGATGCATGGAATTGAACTCGTGCATGCAAGAAAAGCACTTAACTGACAAGGCATCCCGCAGGTCTTGGCTGAATCCTTAAAATCTCCATATAAGCCGCCATCTCCTGCTTCTCAGGGATTTAAACACTGGGTTTCCCGTGTTACCTTCTGCCTCTGACTAGACGCACAAGTGACTTTCTCTAATCTATTTACCTTGAAAATGCTGTGTATCTTTTTGAAAACCATAGACTGAATCATTGAGATGATTTATTACCCATCCAGAACCACGGTTTGGTGGCAAGTGACAGAAAGCATCATCTCCGCAGGTGTATTTGTGTAAAATGTCCTAGGAAACAGAGAGGAGAGATGTGTGGCTCAGAACGAGAGACAGGACAATGCCACGGGAGAAAAGGCCACCATTTATATTCTTAAAAGCATATTATTAAGGTATCTATGTATCCACACAGGCATGCATTTGTGAGCATGTTTCAACACAAGCATGCTTGTAGTGCTATGAGCATGCGCAGATTAGGGAACAGTTTCAAATGCCAGCTCCGTGCTTCTATCCTTGAGACAAGGTTTCTTGGCTGTTCCTTTCCAAGTGTGCCAGCCTCAATGGTTCCTGCACTTCCAGGGACTCTCCCATTTCTCTATAGATTACAGACACTTGAACTGCTTCATTCAGCTTTTACGTGGATTCTGAGGTGTCAGTGTGGCAGGTGCGTTCACACAATGAGCTGTTTCCTCTGCCATCAAGTTTCATACGGAGAAAGATTATAAAGATTGGAGGGAGTGGGTAAGGCTTCTCAGTGGACCATGTGCACGGGGGCTTTTAAGCCCCCTGCAGATGGGAGCTGAGGTGAGAGGTGTGGGCACATGGTGGTCTGAGTGATAACGTTCCCCATAGGTTCACGTTTGAATGCTGGGTCGCCAGATCGTGGAACTGTTTAAGAAGGGTTAGGAGGAGTGGCCTAGGTGGAGGACATGTGTCAGGGGTGCAAATTTTAAGGTTTAAAAAGCCCATGCTATCCCCAGTTAGCAATCTCTCTCTCCCTCACTTCTTCTCTTTCTCCCTTCTTCCCTTGCTTCCTCCCTCTCTCCTTTCTTCCCTCCCTCCCTTCATCCTTCCCTCCCTTCTTCTTCCCTTCTTCCCTCCCTCACTCTCTCCTCTCTCTCTCTACTCGTCATCTTCATGTCTCAAGATTCTGTGCTCCCTGCCTCGATAGTCATGGACTTACCCTCTAAAACTGTAGGCCCACAAATCAATTAACCAATCAATCAATCAATAAGTATAAAAATCATTTCTTCTGTAAGTTGTCCAGGTCACAGTGTCTCATCCCAGCAATAGAAAAATGATGACAAAGAACTCACACAGGACCTTTTAGCTCATGTAGGCTCAGTTCTCTTGAACCAAAAATCCAACTCTAAGTTCAAATCCTGAGAGCATTCTACCACTAACCCGATTTCCGATGGGAGCTGTTCCCCTCTGACCCCTTGTGACGGGGCACAGTTAAATGAAGACACAGGAAAAATACTGTCTGAAACTGTCTTTGAGCTGTGAAAAAAAAGACATCTATGAAGTACAGATGAAGCTGGTCTGGGTGTGGCAGATCTGTCTGTCACCTTGGCTACTCCGGAACATGAGGCACAAGAACCAAAAGCTCAGCCAGCCTGGGCCACAGAGTGAGTTCAAAGCCAGTCTGGGCAGCTTAGTGTGACCCTGTCTCAGAGCTGTAAAGACAAGCAGCTGTCTGACTGAGTGTTGGAGCTGGCAGGTACCGGGCATGACCGGCACTAGTTTTTCAGAGCACTATAAAACCAGTATAAACATTTATATGACATATGAATGAGTTTTATAGATTTGTGTCTCACCCCAATTTCTCATCACATATATACGTATATGTATATGGGCGTGCATATAATGTGTGTATGCATATCTATAACAATTTTACCAAATAACAGTTACAAATATTACAATTTTAAACACATGTACATTTCAAAAACATTCAACCTATACCAAACTCATTTCTTCTTTATTAATTAACATTGTTTTTTGACAGTTTCATATGTGTGCACAATGCATACTTCACTCTCTTACCCTGCCCTCTCCCATCCCTGCCCACACCCACTGTTTTGCACAAAACAAAACACTCAGGTCTTTTCATTTTATTTTGTAACCCACTGAATTTGTTCAGGGTCATCTGTCTGATCAAGCGTTTTTGGAGAAGTGAGGAATCAACTGAACAGGATGTTTGTTCCAGGTCGGAGAATCTGCATAGTCAAAAATTCAGTGGTAAGGGTTAAGTCTCAAGAACCACCCTCCAGTCTAGGTCTGTGTGCTGGTGATGCCAGCCTTGTGCTGGCCCAATGTTATTGTGAGTTCACAATTACATAATGTCCAAACAATCTGGAAGGTAGCAACATCCAGCCCTTCACCCAGTCTTCTGACCCTGGCAAACTTCCCAACCCCTCTTCCTCTTCCAGCTGTATGTAATGGAGCTGTACAACAGGGAAAGTACCAAGTTTTCCATTTTGAGTGGGCTCCCCCATTTAATAGATGAGAAAATGGAAAGTCGGAGAAATAAATGACTTCTAATGTCAAGTTGATATTAAGTGCAAAAGCCTGGATCTGAGTATGGATTACCTCAAATGGGAGAGATTAGGGAGGCAGCACCTCATTCAAAAGATTAAATACAACTGGGTAAGCGCTGAGTGGAAAGGAGGGAAGGGAGCAGACTCTTCCATCAACAGCAATATAGGAATTTAAACAATGAGCAATGAGTTTAGGTCTGTGAAATTAAAGAGGGAAATGACAGGGTTCAAAGAAACAAGCATTCTTGACCATCTGTAATGGCGGTGCCCTGGGAGTCACCCCCATCCCCGGGAAGCAATTTGCCAAAAAGCACCAAGAGGGGAAAATATATTTGTTCTCCGACTCTCAAGGAAGCCACCTGAGGTAAGGGGGCGGGCACCATCCCCATCATAAAAGGTTCATTGCAATGCAGCTTGGGGGAGAGTCAAAAAATCTAAACATTTTCCAGCAGCACACACTCTAAGGAAGCCTCCTATGCCCCTTGAATAGAAAGTTTATTTTTTCCTAATTGCTTTTAATCGAGAAAGTGTTCAGCAAGAGGATATGGCAATGGAGATAAATTATTAAAAAAAAAAAAAAAGATCTATTCAGAATTAGCTCAACACTCCCCAGCCAACCGCGGGACACATGAAGCTCCAGCTAGAGTTTGTTTGGCAAGAGCAAGATGCCCTTATCTATTCGGTATATTTTTATATGTGTACTGCCTCTACAAAACATGCTTAGCTGTGAGTGGGCAGAGACTGGAGCATGGCTTGTTTGCTTCAGAGGTGTGGAGAACAAGGTGGACTGGAGGCCACCTATGAACTTTAATATGGCATTTAACACTCCATAGAGGGGTCTGTTTGAGGCCAAAGTGGTCCAGAGTCATATCGATTTTCACTGGGGTTTTGCCTGTTTCCCTGATGTCAGCCATGCTCATCAGAAGCATGGGCGATGATTTATTCATTCGACAGATCTCCGTCAAAAGCTTCTGATAAAACAAGAAACCAGCTTTCTTTTCGATGACAAAGAAGAAGAAACAGAATCAATGGTGTTGAGAAACAGACCAAGCCCTCCTTCATCAGTATCCTAGGCAGGGAAGGATGGGGTTTCGGTACTGAAAACACAGGTTACCAGGGCTGTGATCTGTTTGAAATTCTTGGTGCTGAGAATGTTTTACGGAAGAAAACAGAGCTCTCTACTGCCATAGGATGTTCAGTTTAGAACAGCACAGGTACAGCTCAGTGCATGCTCATGATGGCTGGGGGAGGGGGAGACAGTGAGCAGGGAAGGCCCCTCCCAGACATTGGTCAGTGGCTTCATATACGTTTTGAGGAATCCCCCAGGCCTCATCAATTCTAGAAGGTTCTACATGGTCCCCAGGACATGAAAACTTACTGTCTGA